>NC_056599.1:6529170-6683292 GCF_018340385.1 Cyprinus carpio
AAGACATGATTTGTTCATTTTTTTTGTTTTTATTGAGCATATATATATATATAAATTATACAGTTTTCGATCAAAAATATGAGAGAGGCTCAAGTATTTTTGTATTAGTGTACATATAAACCAGAACAAAACAGAAAAAAAAGAAAAGAAAAAAAAAACAGAGGAAGTGGAATACATTTGTGCAGCAAGAAGTAAAATAAGAGATTATACAATAAAAAAATAAATAAAAAAAGGTGTTTATACAGATACTGATTGTAAGAAGTCTATGAAGGGTTGCCAAATATTATAAAAACCTGAGAGATTATCCTTCAACAAATATCTATTTTTTTTTTTCCAAATGTGAAGTACTGGACAGCCACATTTTGTCAGTAGGTATCACTGGCCCTTTCCATGACATCAGAAGTAATTTTTTGCAGTAATAAGAGAGTAGGAAATGAACCGCTGCTGGGCTGAAGTCAATTTTCTAAATAACTGTGATGTGCCAAGGATAATCAACAATGGTTCCGGTGACAATGTATTCTTAAAAATTCTTGACAGTACATTAAATACATCAGACCAAAAACTGGTAATTTTAGGGCAAGAAAAAAAAGCATGAAAAAGTGTTGCATTGGGGGACTGACATTTATCAAAGTTTGATAAAGTATTTGGAATGTATTTGGTATGTATTTCAGAGATTTTTCCCAGATGTCATCGGGAATATGAATACCCATGTCCTTCTCCCAACTCTCTTTATATTTATTGGACGAGGTAACACATTGTTTGTAATTTGTTATATATATTAGAAATAAATTTATCTTTGTATGGGGGTATAGTAAAACATTCATCTAGTATAGATTGTGGTTGTGTCTCAAAATCAAGCATAAATTTTCGGAAGTAGTCTCTAACCTGTAGGTATCTAAAGAAATTATTGCTATGTAGTTTGAACTTTGTTTGTAATTGTGCAAAGGAAGCAAATTTACCCTCAGTGTACAGATCATGGATATAACTTAATCCTAATTTCCTCCAATAAGAAAACGTCGAATCTAAATTAGATGGATTTTTAGCAATTGGTAAGGAAAGGGGTAACGTTTTGTGGGTAAAGTGCGATTTGATTTGTTTCCATATACGGAATGAATTATGTATTGGGTTTTGAACGTCCTTTGCTTTGTCAAGCGGCATTGGTGAAAGTACTAGGGCTGCAGGTAAATATGGATCACAGTCTTCCACTTCAATAGCTAACCAAGTGGGGAGTATGTTAAAAGTGATGTTGAGGGAGTTTATTTTTTTAAAAGCACACGCCCAATAATACATCATAAAATTTGGAAGGGATAGACCAGAAAGGGTTGAATAATTGAATCAATTTTCTTGAAAAAGGATTTTGTTACGAAAACAGGAATATTTTGAAACAAGTATAGTATTTGTGGTAAAAAGATCATCTTGATGGCATTTATCCTCCCAAGTAGTAATATTGGCAAGGTTTTCCAAAACTGAATTTTATTTTTAAGTTGTTCCAATACAGGTGAAAAGTTAGATTGCATGATAGAGGAAAGTTGCTTTGTAACCTCTATGCCTAAGTATGTGAATTTATCAGTACTAACCTTAAAGGGGAATCTATGGAAGCAGATTAGTCTCAAATATAATTCACGCAAAAAACACGATTCACACATGCGTAGACAATTTCACATGCATGAAACCTAATTCACGTACACACAAAAAAAAAATTCACGTGCGTGAAAAAAATATATATCCACAAAAAGCAATTCACATGCGCAAAATAAAATTGTATATTCATAAAATACATTTCACAAATGCAAAACACAATTCGTAGATATACAACTGTGCACAAAAACCTTTTAATGTTTAAAATGTACGATTGTCTGAATGTACAAATCGTCATTTACTACGAATCCACTCGGATTTGTGTGTGTGTGTTTTTGAGACTTTCCTGGCACAGCTCTCTTCTCACGTGGGTCTGTCGTACTCTTTAGCCAATCAGATGCGAGCTTACCATTCAACCAATCATATCATAAGCCACTGGGAGTGCATTCAAGGAGCACGATTCTGTGCACCTTTTGCGCAATATGGATTAATTAGAACGGAAATTAAGCCTTTACATCAGTAATCCCATAGTAAAAGAAATGGACACAGCGACCCAATTGGAACTCAATTGAGACAAGTGAAGCCCATTTTTTAGCGATTTTTAGCACTTCCGTTTCTAACGGGCAGACTCAAACTAAGCTTGATGACGTCAACAACCTGTCTGACAGATGTAAATCTTCTAGTAGCTGTGCGTGCAAACTGCCATTGTTAATCTTGCAGAGACGGCGAGCTTGAGCGGGGAGTTCTTTGGCGTGAGTGAGCAGGAGTAAGTATTCTGATTAATTATTTTGTATAGTATTTTAAAATGTAACGCCAGGGCTTCTATAGGCTTCTCTCTTGACGTCTCCCCGATTGCCTGCGAGCTTCTGAATGCACTCTCAGTGGCTTATGATATGATTGGTTGAATAGTAAGCTTGCATCTGATTGGTTTAAGAGCAAGACCCACGTGGGAAGAGAGCTCTGCCAGGAAAGTCTCAAAAACACACACACACAAATCCGAGTGGATTAGTAGTAAATGACGATTTGTACATTCAGACACTCATACATTTTAAACATTCAAAGGTTTTTGTGCACAGTTGTATATCTACGAATTGTGTTTTGCATTTGTGAAATGTATTTTATGAATATATCATTTTATTTTGCGCATGTGAATTGCTTTTTGTGAATATAATTTTTTTTTCACGCACGTGAATTTTTTTTGTGTGTACGTGAATTAGGTTTCATGGATGTGAAATTGTCTACGCATGTGTGAATCGTGTTTTTTGCGTGAATTATATTTGACACTAATCTGCTTCCATAGGAATCTTGCCAAAGTTGTTTGAGGTATGTCATGAACTGGCATTTGTAAACTCTTGGTCCAATTTATCCGATATCCTGAAAATTTCCCAAACATTTCAATTTTATCAAGAATGGATGGTATGCAGAGGAGAGGTTTGGTCACGTATCATCTGCATATAGCGAAATTTTATTTGTTGTGGTCTTAGTCTAATAGCCATATATTTGGGGGTCTAAACGGATACTTTGTGCAAGTGATTCAATAGCAAGAGCGAAAATTAGTGCTGACAGGGGACATCCTTACCGTGTTTCTCTGTACAGATGAAATGAGGAAGATAAGTTGCGATTTGTATGAATTTGTGTTTTAGGGTTTGTGTATAAGAGTCTTATCCATTTTATGAACCTCTCACCTAAATTAAGTCATTCAAGTACTTCGAACAGATATTCCCACTCTATCTGATCAAACACCTTTTCAGCGTAGAGAGTTAATATGGCTAGATCGTTGTGAATTTTCCTGTCAGTGTATAGGATATCAAACAGACGTCGTAAATTAGACGTTGAGGATCTATTTGATATAAATCCAGTTTGATCGTTGTGAACTATTGTATTCATTAAAGGATTTAATCTATTGGCCAGGATTTTTGCATATATTTTATAATCTATGTTTAATAGAGAAATTGGACGATATGAGCCTACATTTAGATCATCTTTACCTTTTTTTATGAATAACAGTGATTGTAGCCTGAGTTAATGTTGATGGTAGAGTGGCATCAAGTTGGGCTTGGTTGTACATTCTATGGAGAAATGGTGTAAGAATATTACTTATATTATTTTTTATAAGGTTCAACCGGTATGCCATCAGGGCCAGGTGATTTTCCGCTCTTAAGGGAGGCTATTGCCTTTTGTATTTCTGTGGCATAAATATCTGTATTAAGCCTTTCTGAGTCTTCAGGTGAGATTCTTAATAGGTTACAGTCGTCTAGAAATTTATACATAGTTTTGGGATAACTATTACATTTTGAAGTGTACAAGTCAGAATAAAACTGTAAGAAACGTGCATTTATCTCCTTTGGCTTAAATAGTATATGTCCCTTGTCATCTCCAATCCTATGAATAGTTCGATTGGCTTTTACTTTTTTAAGTTGACGAGCTAATAATTTGTGAGGTTTCTCTCCAAATTCAAAGTGTTTTTGTTTAATAAATAAAAAAGCTGATGTAATTTTCCTAGAGAGAAGCCAATTGAGTTGATATTTCAGATTGGATATTTCTCTATACAAGTCGGGAGTGGGGTTTAAAGCATTCTGTCGGTCCAATTGTTGTATCTGTTCTTCAAGATGTTTATACTGAGTTATTTCTTTTTTCCTTTTGGAAGCTTCATATGAGATTACACATCCTCTCAAATAGGTTTGAAAGCCTCCCATAAAGTACATGATGTGACTTCTGGAGTATCATTAGTTTCAAAATATAGTTTTATTTGAGCTTCAATTAATTCACAAAACTTCTTGTCTTACAGTAATTGAGAGTTTAATCTCCAAGATCTGCTGGGTGGGTCCATACCTTCCAAATATAAATTGAATGTTAATGGGCTGTGGTCTGAAATTATTATGGTATGATATTTCACCTTAGTTGTGAATGGGACTAGTCGAGCGTCAGTTAGAAAATAATCAATTCTACTAAAAGAATTATGAACTGCCAAAAAAAAAGGAATAGCCTCTGCCAGATGGGTTGGTAAAACGCCATAAATCTATTAAATTCATACTTTTAAGAAATGAATTTAAAAGAACACTTGAATTATTTTGGGGTATTTTACGAGATGCTGACCGATCAAGAAATGGGTCTAAAGGTGTATTGAGTGTATTGAAATCTCCTCCTATTATTAACATAGTCTGCGACAGATTGGGGAGTAAACTAAAGGCTTTCTTAAAAAATGCAGGGTTATCCATATTGGGAGCATATACATTGACGAGAGTTAGAGATGTATTGTTTATCTCTCCGGAAACGATTATATAATGACCATCTTTATCGGCTATAGTGGAATTATGAATAAAGGGTATCCCTTTCTTTATTATAATGGCTGCGCCTCTTGCTTTTGTGGAGAAGGACATGTGATATATCTCTTTTACCCATTTAGCTTTCAGTCTGTTATGACAATTGTTTTTTAAATGTGTCTCTTGCAAAAAGTTTATGTCTGAGTGTAATGACTTTAAGTGACTCAAAACTTTACCTCTTTTCACCGGGTTGTTTTCGCCCCGTATATTCCAGCTTGTAAATGTCAGTCCCTTTTTAACATTCAGTGCATTCATCATATTTAATAAGAAGGAAAATTGGCATATGAATTAAATGTGAAATTAAGTATCTATATGAATTATAGTGAATAAGACCTGCTTCTATTGCTGCACAAAAATTTTAATTCCGCATATTCGCGAGCACAAACATAATAAACCACAAATAAGTGAACAACATAAGCTTAAATACCTTAGGCTAATCTAATGTAGCCGCAGGAAAACAGTTATCGGGAAGAGCTAAGAAAAAAACAAAAACAAAACTTCCCTATATGAGTAACCTAACTTACGAAGACTGTTACTCCTTTTGAGGAGAGCCCCTCAAACCTAACTATAAAGTCATGGCCATCTGTAACGCGGGTGCACTGAACTCTCTTTGTTTGCACGTGTCAATGTTTACAAATAGATTAAATGAAATGGAACAAAATTAATCTTGACAAACTATATATCATTAAAAAGATCTAAGCCTCAAGCATCGACGACAGATTGCTGTTTTTCAATGGAAAACTTATAAAGAATGTATTTGCTAAATTTATGTAAGCAGTACACATCAAAACATGAAGAATCAAAACACAGTACATACCAGATTCGTCGTAATAGCGAGCAATAAACACATCCACAGCTGTAAATCCCGGTTTAGTGAGAAATGTAAGGGTCCACTGAACGACATCTCATGGAGCATGTTTAGTCCAACAAACCAATAACATTGTAATATAGATGATAATTCCTTTGTTTACATTTCAGTTCTCCAGGGACAGTATTGTTTGTGTCCGTTGTGGAATAACTCACACTCAGAAAACTGTGTCTTGGTATTAAAAAACAGCATGGTTTTGAAGCATACAGTGTCACAAACCGAATGAGACGATTCACTAAAAAAAAGACAAAGATAGGCGGAAGATTGTTTATTTGAATTTTGGCGCTCTCTCATGATGGCTCGTGACGTGCACTGTCATCTGATGGAGGCGTAACTTAGCGATCGGCTTCTGCACTAGTTATTCTCTATTTTTGGTTTTTTTCAACATTTTTTTTTTCAACAAGCCATCTGACTACCAGGCATTCCAGGATGTATTTAGCAAGCAGGCAGCCACCCGTCCTCCACCGCATTGGCCATGGGACTGTGCCATCGATCTGCTGCCTGGGGCTAAACTCCCCAAGGGTAGAGTTTACCCTTTGTCCATCCTGGAGTGCAAGGCAATAGAGGACTACACCAAGGAGATTACACCAAGATTCATTCGACCTTCCACTTCACCAGCAGCCTCAAGTTTCTTCGTTGTGGGCAAAAAGGACAGAGGCTTGAGGCCTTGCATTGACTACCAGGCCCTGAACTCTCAGACAGTGAAGCTGCCATATCCACTTCCCCTGGTCCAAGCCGCCCTCGAGGAACTCCGTGGAGCCCGCATATTCTCCAAGCTGGACCTGCGGAGCACGTGCTTCATGAACAAGGTGTTCCGGGAGTTACACCATCCTTCGTCACCCAGATCCTCAAGTCCCCTTTGTAGTCGAGGTGGACGCTTTGACCACCGGAGTAGGGGCCGTGCTGTCTCAGTACCACGGTGTGCCTCCCCGCCTCCATCCTAGCGCATACTTCTCCCGGAAACTGATCCCTGTGGAACAAAACTACGACATCATCAACCATGAACTGCTGGCCATAAAGTTAGCTCTGGACGTGTGATGTCACTGGTTGGAGGGAACCTCTTCACCATTCGTGATGACCATCAGCAGACAATAATGTGTTTTTTGTCTGTTGGGTTACAGAACACTGTGGTGGAGATCTTGTTTTTGATTTTTTATATATAAACACATCTAAAAATGAATTGATAAATTATTCTCAGCTGAAAATGTAACAGAACCTAATCTTGAATTCAAAAACGGTACAAATTCAAACAATTCCTCTTCACTTTTATAAATGAGAAAACAGTCATCAATGTATCTTGCCTAGTACTTCATGAAACTTCCAAAAGGATTTTTATTGTAAATAAAACAATACAAAGATGTTACATATAATTTTACTAACTAATCTTGGTCATCTAAATTGGAATAAGATTGTAATTTATTAAAAAAACTCTGTTGTATCTCTCAAATAAGAAGGCAGTTGTTTCACTAATGGTTGTAAACTTTTCAGTGAGGGAGCCAATACCAGATACTGTAGGTTGATAAGGAGGATCTACAACTTATTTATGTATTTTAGGTAAAGCATAAAGCACTGAGACAACTGGATAATGATTTGTTAACCACTTGAATTCTTGTTATCCATTTCTCTTCAATATCTCTGTTTAACATCGTATATATCTGGGATTTATATTCTATAATAGGATTAAACATTAGTTGTTGTTGTTTATATATACAGTGCCCTCCATAAGTATTGGAACAGTAAAGACAAAATTGCTTTCTCTGCTGTGGAGTCAAGACATTTGCAAATATGATTAAAAGATGAATATGCGACTAAACTACAGAATGTCACATTTTATTATTAGGTTTTTTGACACACATGTTTTACCAAATAAAAAGGACAGCACTTTTAGAGTTCATCTCACTATTTGACGTGAGCATAAGTATTGGAACAGTTGAATTTAAGGCAGATGTAAAAGATTCAAAGATAATATTTAGGTGCAGATCCCTTGAACGCAATCAGAGCAGTGAGTCTGCAACCCATAGACATCATCAGACTCTTGGTCTTATGTTTGAAATGCTTTTCCCCAGCCTTTAATGCAGCCAGTTCCAACTGTTGCTTGTTTTGGGGAGTTTCTGTCTTAAGTCTCCTCTTCAGCTGGTGAAATTAATGTTCAGTCGGATTTAAATCTGGAGATTGATTTGGGCAATCTAAGACTTTACATTTCTTTGCCCTGATAAAGCCCTTGACTGAACTGGCAGGGTCTTTTGGGTCATTGTCCTGATCCAATATGAAGTGCTTTCTAATGAGTTTGGTGGCATTTTCTTGAATATTGGTAGCCAAGATGATTTTGTACCCTTCCAAATTCATTCTGCTACTGCCATCATACATTAAGTCATTGTTAAAATTAAGAGGTCCTGTTCTAGAGACAGCCATGCATGCCCATGCCATGATACCACGTCCACCAAGCTTTACAGATGAGGTTGTATGCTTAGGATCATTTGCAGTTCCCTTTTTTCTCCACACTTTTGCTTTCCAATCACTTAGATAAGGGTTAATCGTTGTCTCGGTCCATCAACTCAGTTCCAAAACTCTACTGGCTCACATTTGTGAAGAATCTTGCCTTTCCATTTTTGGTGCTGGTCAGAGGTTTGCATCTTGCTGTGTAGCTTCTGTAATTCTGTCAAATTCTCCTGCAGTCTGTAGATTGACAGAATATCATCCCAGCTTTCTGGAGGTTGTTGGTTATTTTACGTCTGTAAAATAACCAACAACCCTGCATGTATTTTAGGGTTCATTTTCACAGCTTTTATGATTTGTCTGTCATCAACTACTGTTGTTTTTCTCAGCCGATCAGGTCGTCGTTGGTTGCTGATGTCGCCGGTAGTTTCCAAACTCTTGATGTCTCCATGCCCTTTGTTTTTCCTATAGTTAGGGCCCGAGCACCGATGGTGCGAGAACCCTCTTGGAATTGCTCCGTTTCTTCTTCTTCTTCTTCTTCTACGAAATGAATCACATTTTTGAGGGCCTAAACATGCTCTAAAACTCACGAAACTTTGCACACGCATCAGAACTGGCGAAAATTTACATCTGATATAGCTTTAAGAAGTGGGTGCGCCACCTGTTAAATTTCAACGGAGTGCGCCTCGAGCTACGTTTCACGTACATGCATAAAACCATTACCTACAAAATAGTCTCTTGGGACAAAATCCAAAACCCAACAGGAAGTAAGTTATTTTGAATTTCCTGTACGATTTTTGTGCAGTTTTTGCCATTTCCATGCCTCGTACTTTGACAATCTCCTCCTACAGTTTTAATCGGATTATCTTCAAATTTGGTGAGGGTCATCATAAGACCTTTGTGATGTTAAAATGCGAAGCCAACATCATCAACATGCCCGTATTCGATTAAAGTCATAGCACCACCTGCTGGCAAACAGGAAGTGGCATGTTTAACACTGTTATGGACTCCTAGCAACATATTAAAAAGTGTCAGGAAGTGCTAAATATACTGGCAACATGTTAGAAACATACTAAAACATGCTAGTAGCACTTAGCTAAGCGCTAAAGCATGCTACTAATGCAGTGAAAAAGGAAGTTGCTGTAACTCAGGCTAGCAATGGCTAGCAAATCTGTCAAACTTCACAGATTTGACAAGAGTCCTGTCTTGAACACATCAACATGCCCGTATTCGGTTATAGTCATAGCGCCACCTGCTGGCAACAGGAAGTGTCATGTGTAACACTGTTATGGACTGCTTGCAAAATAATAAAAAGCATCAACAAGTGTTAAATAGGCTGGCAAAATTCTAGAAGAATGCTAAAACATGCTAGCAACACTTAGCTCAGTGTTAAAGCATGCTATTAATGCACTCTTGCAGAACATTACTATAACTCGTGCATACAATGTCCAATCTGCCTCAAACTTCACAAGTTTGATTAGAATCCTGGCCTGAAGATATCTACATGCTCATATTTGGTTATAGTTATAGCGCCACCTACTGGCAACAGGAAGTGACTTGTTTTACACTTATGCACTATTAGCAAAACAGTAAAATATGCCATTGTGTGCCAATCATGCTAGAAATATTCTCAAACATGCTAGCAACACTTACTATGTGCTAAAGGATGCTATTAATACTATGAAACAGGAAGTTGTTGTAACTCGTGCATACAATGTCCAATCTGCCTCAAACTTCACAAGTTTGATTAGAGTCCTGGCCTGAAGATATCTACATGCTCATATTTGGTTATAGTTATATCGCCACCTACTGGCAACAGGAAGTGACTTGTTTTACACTTATGCACTATTAGCAAAACAGTAAAATATGCCATTGTGTGCTAATCATGCTAGAAATATTCTCAAACATGCTAGCAACACTTACTATGTGCTAAAGGATGCTATCAATACTATGAAACAGTAAGTTGTTGTAACTCATGCATACAATGCCCAATCTTCCCCAAACTTCACATGTTTTATAAGAGTCCTGGCCTGAACACATCTAAAGGCCAATATTAAATTATAATTATAGCGCCACCTGCTGGCAACAGGAAATGACTTATTTTAAACTAACTTAAACATGAAATGTCTAATCTGCCCTAAACTTCACATGTTTGATAAGATTCCTGGTCTCAACAGATCTTAAGGCCAATATTTCAGTTATAATCATAACGGCACCTTCTGGCGACAGGAAATTACTTGTGTAGCGTATCAGGCCTGAACCAGACAAATTAAAGATTCGATCGTGAGCATGGTTGAAACAAGAGGAGCTGAATTCCTCAGAAAGGCAACAGGATATTGTAAATCAACTCCTAGCACCACAGTCTGAAGCTAGATAACCAACCAGATCTTTCACAGAACAGCTTTCAACATTAACACCATTAGAACTGACAATTTCAATTCGAAGAAGAGATTGTCAAATTTTGGGCAAGTAATTAAAGAGATGCACAGCGTTACCATCACATGTAAACCCATGATAGTAATCATGATCACAAGCTCTTTGGATTGACTTCCCCCACCTCGAAGGAGAACCAGACTGAAATTCCTAAGGAGACCTGTTAACCTCTCTGGTCTTCACAGGACATATCCTTACTCCACAGAATGGCACAGAGAATGCCTTCCAATGCATATATGCACCAAAATGAACTCAAAAAAGACTTCTAAATGGATATCAGTCCATTGCTTAACTCCATATCATACATGTAACTCACACATTTGGTTATAATGTTTCTAATCACTTATTGTGTATGTCTTTTTAAATAACTCTTGAATAGCTTAAGGGATCATATTCATGTTTAGTATGTGTGTGTTCAAATCTTCTTACTTGAAACGTTTCTGACCATCAGTTATTTGTCAAATGTATCATATTCTTGTTATAGGAATCATATCCAAATTATACCCTGCAAGAGCGGGAAAATTCGGACCACGTGCTTGATAAGATAACATATGATTTATGAATGGGTGGGACAAACATCGCAACACACCGAGAAAAGACAATATCTAATTGGTCAAGACAACATTTGAGGTGTGGCCAAAAGGCCAGTTTAAATACTCAGGACACCATCAAATTTTGCTTTTAGCTTTTGCTTTAGCTTTTAGCCTTTGCTTTTTAGCTTTTAGCTTGCGTTTAGCTTTTGCTATCAGTCATGCCGGCTTTTAGCCTTTGCTTTTAGCCTTTGCTTTTTTAGTCATGCTTTGTCATCACTTTTAGCATTCTTTGAGCGCCGTTCCAGCGTGCTTCGGCCTGCACGCCTGCTGCTTAGCCACGATGAGAAGAAACACCACCTAGCCTCGTCAAACTTTACTTCTATTCTTTTACTTTAAGTTTTGTAACGCCGTGTCTCCGAGTCTGACCTCGCGTGCCCGTCTGAAACTTCAACCAGCCCTCAACTCCTCATCATCAGCCTACGCCCAACCACGGGCTTCCCAAGACGTCACTTCAACGACTACTGAACTTCCAGCCAATCAGCAACCTCGGGAAACCCCCTTTTCAGCGACAACAAAGAGAACCCTGTTACACAGGCATCACAAGTAACTTTACCTCCAGACTCTGATCTGTACTGGTGTTATCTAATATAATTTAACCTAATTGATGAACTCAATGTGAGGGTTAATTAAGTGACTAATGGTTGTTCATGTCTATGCAATTTCACGTATTGCTGTAAACTTGGGATTTCACATTTTCATTCTCTTAAACTCATTCTTTCCTAACGTTCTATTTTCCTGCAACTTGTGTGAATGTGTGAGTGTGTGTGCTTGTGTTAGGTTAGTTTATATGTCTTAGATTTATCTAATAAAGCCTTATTCATATTGAAAAGAGAAGTATCTTGTGTTTTGTGCTCACAAGTTAATGTCTTAAACTGCCGATCTTGTTACTGTGCTAATTAATAGTGTTTTCACTATACTTTGGATATTAATATCCAGCGCAGATTTGATGTTAAATGGCTCGTTCAGTGAATCGCTGGCCGTTTCAGTGATCAGCCGTGACACAGTGATTCTGTTCAAATTCCCTTTAAAATCTTAAATGATTCCCTTTGAGCTAAATTGACCTGTTTCCCTTACACTTGTTTTAAACTAACTTAAACATGCAATATCCGGTCTGCCCAAAGTTCATGTGTTTGATATGGGTCCTGGCCTGAAGTCATCTTTAGGCCAATATTTATTTATAGCCTTAGCACCACCTGCTGGCAACAGGAAATTACTTCTTTTACACTAACTTAAACATGCAATGTCTGATCTGCCCGGAAACTTTGCATGTTTGGTAAAAGTCCTGGCCTGAAGACATTTACATGCCGATATTCAGATATAATCATAGTGCCATCTGTTGGCAGCAGGAAATGTGGCACAAATATTTACCATTTTAAAAGCATATGGTCCAACGTTCACTGATCTCCTATGGTGGTGGTGAGCCCAGGTGCGAGGGCCCTTTCATCACTGCTTGCTGCTTTAAGTCTAATTGACTTTCTCTTTTCTTTTATCATCCAAATTGCTTGCTTTTCTTTCAGAGTCGGCTTCCTCGTCTTCATCCTGGTTTGTGTGTGTCATCATCGAATGCAAGATTTAGAATGCAGAAGCAATGGATATAACTGATAAGACATATTCCCTGCTTTTAATATCTGAAGAATTAATGCAATGGGACACAGATGAACAATTAGAAAGACCTGTGAGGCAACTGTTCCAATACTTATGCTCACATCAGATAGGGAGATGAAACCCTAAAAGTGCTGATCTTCTTAGCTGGTAAAACATCTCTATGTTGAATCACCCAATAATAAAATGCGACATTCTGTAGTTTTGTCTCATATTCATCTTTTAATCATATTTACAGATTTCTTGACTCCACAGCAAACATAACAATTTTGTCTTTACTGTTCCAATACTTTTGGAGGGCACTGTATGTATATACTGTTCCAATACTTTTGGAGGGCACTGTATGTATATTTTATATATATATATATATATATATATATATATATATATATATATATATATAAACAAAGAATCACTAAGCATTGTTTTTACTTTAGAGATATATGTATCTATATTTTGTATAACTATTGTAGGGACCCTGTCGAACAGACACAAATAAACCTGGGAATCATCGCTTGAGGTGTTGAAACTCTACATTCCAGAGACATCTACAGCCTCTCCTAACCATTTTGCAAGTCATAAAATTGATCAAAGGTATTAACCAAGGCACCCAATTGTCTCAAGAGACATCTAAAACAGAGATAAGACCAAGAATGGTGATAATCCAAGAATCAAAACCCTTTTGTTTAGAAACCATGCCAGCAAATTGTTGATTGTCCCCTGCTGACCCGTATTATTGTTTAATGGGAGGATCAATAAAATTTTGTTTGGAAACATGACGGATGACATTGCTTTATGTTTGGTTGCAGCGACAGACACCTTAGTACTGTCCCCACCTTCCCCCTCCTTTCTCTACATTCCCAGAAAAATGTGCGCTTTTCCTTTGTACAAAAAAAGGAACTCATATAGATGAGTTCAAAAGACAATCATTTAAAATTATGAAAGGGCAACTAGATTCACAAATAATGTGTTATGTCTTATATATATGCTTGATGTGTTTCATGTAATCAGTGCAACTTTAATCAATGCTTTATAACTTCTTTTAGCAGACAAAGCCATTAAATATGTGTAAGATATGGAAAGTTTAGTGTTGAATGAAAGCTTGTTTTATTTGCACTACTTTGGTATGAATGAAATGGTGAAATCTGGAATTGTACGCATGTTAAGAAACTTGATATAAGTTATTTACAAAACCCACAAAGACACTTCCACAGCAATGAATTAAACAGCTGTAGGGTATCAGACCCGAACCAGACAAATTAAAGATTCTATCAGGAGCATGGTTGAAACATGAGGAGCCAAATTCCACAGAAAGGCTCAAGACAACAGGATGTAGTAAATCAAATCCTAGCGCCACAAGTCGGAAGCAAGTCCACTAACTAGCAGCTTGAACAGCTTTCAACATTAGAACAAAAGGACAATTATGGACAATTCAAATTCAGAAAGGAGACTGTCAAATTTAGGGCAAGTAATCAAGATTGATGGTCAAAGAGATGCACAGCATGACCATCACATGTAAACCCATGATAGTAATCATGATCACAAGATCTTTGGATTGACTTTCCCCCACCTAGAAGAAAAGAATCAGACTGAAATTCCTAAGGGGACCTTTTAACATCTGGTCTCCACAGAACGTCCTTATGTCAAAGAATGGGACAGAAACTGTCTTTTACAGATCTAGATGCACCAAAATGAACTCCAAAAGACTTATAAACGAATATCAGTCCATTGCTTAACTCCATGCTTAACTCCAACTTAGAAATGATGATTTACATTTCAGTGATCACTATTTATTAACATGTGAATTTACCTCCTCTGCCTCTTTAAAGGTTGCTAAAGAGCGTGTCATAACATTCAGGAATATCAAGAACATTGATCCTCAGTTGCTTTTTAGCTCCATTGCTGAGTTGTCTGTGACTGATTCTGTGGACAGCTATAACTCGGCGCTATCGTCTATTCTCGATATTGTAGCACCATTGAAACAACAAGTTGTCTCTTTCACTAGATCATCTCCTTGGTTCACTGATGATTTGCGGCCACTTAAAATCAAACAAAGAAAGACTGAGTGCTTGTATAGAAAAACCGGTCTTACTGTCCACAAATTAATGTTTGAGGAACAGCAAATGGAATATCATCCTGCCCTAAAATCCACCAGGGAGGAATATCACTCGCATATAATTACTGAAGGTACAGGTAATCCAAGATTGATGTTTAAAACAATTAACAAACTTCTTAAACCTCATAATCAAAATACTGATTCCTCTGTTGAGTTGTGTAACAAATTTCACAAATACTTTACAGAGAAAGTTCAAGATGTATATATATATATATATAGCTCCATGGCTACCAGTCCATTTCATCTATCTGAAGAGGCCTATCCTTTATATTTATCTTCTACTTTCATTAATTTTGTCGTTGCCACCACAGATGACATTTCAAAACTGGTTATGTCTATGAATTCAGCTACATGCTCACTTGATCCAATACCTACCGAGATTTAAAAAAAGTGTCTAACACTATTATGCCCCTCCATCATAGGCATTATTAATCACTCTTTATCAACTGGTCAGGTCCCTTCGGCCCTTAAGTTAGCTGCCATCACACCAGTCCCAAAAAAGGCTGGTTGTGATATGGAGAATCTGTCTAACTATAGGCCTATCGCCCATCTACCTTTTCTAGCTAAGGTCTTGGAACGAGTTGTAGCTGGCCAGTTACAGCAATATCTGTCTATCAACAATCTCCTAGAACCATTTCAGTCCGGGTCGTAAATGATCTTCTCATTACTGCTGATATGGGTGCCTGTAGTATTTTGGTATTGTTAGACATCACGGCTGCTTTTGACCCTACGGTAGGTGGCCATCCAATACGTTGGTTCTACCGCCGCTCGTACCGCCACCGCGGCGTCTGCAAAGTGCATTTGCAGCTTTTGACCGCTGAGTGGCGCTTTAATCACAAGTTTTCAAACAAGCGCATAAAAGCACATTTTCGCGAATAGACGTCAGCTTTGCCTCACCGAAGTGTTATATTTGACTGCAGTCGGGGAAAATGAAAGAAAAAATATTTAATATTCACAGATGAAAGTTTAGTCCTTATGCAGATATGTGTGTTTCTTAGAACGAATTCAAGCAGGATAAATATCAAGCCTATGAGCCTGTGCTTATATTTTTTCTACACCATATTTTAGATTTGACACATTTAAATAGTGTGCAGTATTATTTATATAATATGAATTTTGTGTTATATTATTCAAAAGAAATTGTGGTTTACTTTGCATTGGAGAATTAAAAGTGGTAGCATAGTGAGCTAGTGTTTTATAAATAATTTTCTTTATTTTAGTAAAACGTGAGGCACTGAATAATTTCGCTTCCATTATTTAGGCCTAATTAAAACAAGAAACGAATAAATTAAACCTGCACGATTTAACTAAATCATTGAAACTCTAAAGAATGGACTGATTAATAAAACGTCCTCATGTTTAAACTCAAGTTCTCTCATTATAATCAACGAAATACACATAATGTAAAAAAGAGCTTCATTAATTGACAACTTCAGTCTTCTTTACTTGCTTTCATGTAATTTAAGTAAAAATAAATAAATAAATAAATAAATAAATAAATTGTAGCCGCATTTAAATGCAGGTTTGTATAAAATTCCTTAAAGAGCAGGTCATATGGGTTTTTGAAAAATCTCTCTTTTGCAGTTTATAACGTAGCTATCCTTAAATGAAAACAATCTGCAAAGTTGTTAATCAAAAAAGTGCATGATAAATAAAGATATTGTCTCTCAAAAGAGAGAGTCGGTTCTGAATCGCCGTAACGAGTCGTTGTATTTTCGACTCTTTTGCCTGTTACCGGTATACGTCACTGGGTAACACATTTGCATAATCCCCGCCTGCCCCCGAAATACGAACAGTAGTCTGATCTGCCCACAAACACTTTTGCTATTAGTGCGTTTACATCATGTTGAGAAGACGCGGTGTTCAAGGATACCACAGAAATACAGTTCGAGCCTTTTTGTTGTGTGCTTGTCATTTTGTCAAGAACGGCTTCTCTAATCTGGGCTTTTATCTTCGTTGGCTTCTAATCTTCTTAATTTGGACTAACAAGCTCTCTGAACCACGACCTGTAAGTAGTACGATTGATACGTTAGGTGTAAATTTTCAATTGAGTGCTCAAAATATAATTTTTTTGTGCCAATATGTGATGTATACCTAGTGCAGCTTTAGGTTTCCAGGTAAAGCACGATATTACTGTCTTACTGAAGTAGTCTTACTGTCTTAAAATTCGCAGTGAACCTAAGAATATGTCGATTATTGTAGACTGACGTTGTTCTAATTACTTTGTTTAATAATAAAGAATGTAGTGTAGCACACAGACTTTATAATAATTGTGAAATTGCTGTTTATTGTGCTGCACTGGCAGTTACAGGGTTAATGCGGGAGAGATGAGTGATTTCGGCTGGTGCTCCTGTGATACAACTGTTCTGCGTTCTGATTAAAAGTTAAGACCAAGCTTCTTTTGTCTGTCGTTCTTCAAACATTACAGTAGACATATTTTGGTTTACAAACTGTATTGTTTAATCAGTTAGTCACGTTAGCACTTGGATTACGTATCCATCTAGTGTTCACAGTTTAGCAGCTAAACTTTAGCTGTGGGCACGATTCGCTTGCATAAGTGTTTTTGTATTTTATGTCATTATAAGAACGGATTTACTATATTTTTGTTTTATGTAAAGGTGCAATGTAAATAAGCAATGGTAGCGCTGGCTAACTGGCTCAAGGACTCATCTCTGTGCTAATCACAACAGGTTTGGCCAGCTGACCAATCAGAGCAGAGTAGGCTTGAGCAAGGGAGGGGCTTGCTCCGAACTTGCTTGAAACGAATCATTTCCTAATCATTGGTAAATGACTCTAATATTAAATGTATATTCTGAGAAAATTACAATGTTTTCTGACCTTAGATGCATTTAAACCTGATGTAGGGGACTCCAATACAATATTGGGACACTTAATAAATAACATATGACCTGCTCTTTAAAATATCAGTGCAAGATTTGCTCTGCGCATGACGTTGAGTGCTCGCAGCATTTATTCTTATTTGTCTACATATTTTATCTTCATTACAAATCTTGTTTGGTTTTATTTTGGATAATTGCATGTAAAAAAAATTGCTTTGTAATGCATATGCAAAATGTGAATTATTATTCATATTTAAGTGTTTGTGCGAAAATTATTACGCATGCATAACAGGAAGTCGCCCTCAGGATCACGTGATTTTTTTCCTAATAATGAAATAACTGAAAATTTGGGTGCCTCACATACATGAGAAATATATCTACAAAAAGCTTGAAATGTCTTTTAAACGAATCAATTCAAAACGAAAGCATTATGTAATCTGTGAAGGTTGCATTTCTCTTTAAAGGCGCGTCCAATGTGGAGAGAGTCAGCACTGTGAATTTCATCTTGCAGCCAACAAGAAAACATTTGTTTATTAATAAATAATTAAAATGTCTCCTTTTTCACAATTATTAGGCTACTTCTGCCTGTGCTTTGGGGCAAACTTAATGCATGTGCTTGAGCGCGGAATATATAAAGGCTCATTATGGATTATAGATGTAAATTTAATATAAACCTGCGATTAGTTGAATAATGACAAATGAATGACTAGTAACTAGAAAAATCTTACGTGGGAGGCAGACCTATTAAATACCCTCAAGACATCTCTGATAAAGTTTGTAAAGCATTTTATATGCGTTTGCATAAATTCTTCTTCCAGAACGGTCCATAACGGAGATATGTCTTAACACTGATTTTTCCTCTGAAACACAAAAAGGAAAATTTAAATAAAATTGATATTTTATGTTTGAGAATAGCCAGCACTTCTCTGCAGATATTGGGCTTCTGGTTTGTGCATTTTAAATCACATAAAGTCTACAAAATATATAAAAACTCTTGTGTTTTTTGTCACGTCTGTAAAAAAAGCCTATAAAACATGTTCATAAACGGATACTTTACTGACGTCTGGACTCTGTTTGGGATTTAGAAAAACGTCAATATATTGTTCATGAATAGGCTACATTCTGTGAAAAATTATATTTCACACTCTAAAAAATATTGCATGAACGCAACAAAATAAAACGGCCGACACTCAGGGCTCGTAGTTGTGATTGGGCTCAACCCTCCCTGCATGTTTGAGACACGCTGCCTAGCAGAGTATGAGCGGAGCGGTGTTATTCTGACTGGAGCGTGGAGAGGATTTTTTAAAAGTCGGAGCGTCGTGGTTTTCACTTGCTCCAGCACCGCTCCATCACGAGTAAAAATCTGTAATAAATGCATCGTTCTGTAGATAAAATAACTGATGAAAATGTACTGTTATTTTCATCACAAAAAAAATTTGCACAGCAGAAAGCAGCAATTATACCTTTTAATGCTGACAATGTTATTAGTTTGGTGTTTGGTAGGAAAAAAAAGTTTGCACACAATAGCCTAATCCCCTTTGAAACTCTCCTGTTATTTTATTTATTTATTTATTTTTTATTTTATTTTTATAGGCTAGGTTATGAACATAACATTTCAACTTTATCCACGGAGCAAGTGCTGACCAGTGTTTCTGGTATCAGTGAGCACGGAGCGGAGTGATTATTTAATGCTCGGAGCGCGGAGGGAAATTGCTGCTGCTCTCTCACATACTCTGCTGCCGAGTGAGAGAGATGTTTCGCCCTCGAAATGAACAAGACCGTCCGGTGTAGACACGTTAGACAGTGTCTGCTATATTTACAAATAATTTATATAAGAAATAAAAATAAATATATAACCTAAACCAGCGGCATAACGAGATGAAAATATTCACTAGAAAATATATTTACACTTGCTCTGTCCTGTCCATGACAGTGACTCACTGCGGAGCTGCCAGTTTTAATCTGAACAGCTCTTAACGCCGAGTGGATGGTTAGATGCATGATGGGTTAGTATTAAAAAATAAATTAATAAATGAAATAAAGGTCTTTCCAGCATTAAGGTAATAACATTACTGCTTTTTTTTAATCATCTTGTTTCAGTTATAAATTTGACTGGTAAATGATAAATAATTATATTAAAACTTGTTTTGAACAATTTATTTGTCATTTGAATATTGATTTTAAGTAGGGAGGCAAAAAAAATCGATTTCAATCATAAATTGTTTTTTTTGTGAAAAAAATTGGGGATTTTTTAGGCCATCGCCCAGCCCTAATGCAACAGTTTTTTTTTTTTTTTTAGTTAAGGCAACTTCCTCTGAAATTAAGTCATAATAACTAATAAACTTTATTGCGCTATACAGTAGTCAACATTTGAAGTGGATCAAACCTTTCTTTAAAGTTGTTTTAAAACCAATATGTCCTAAAAACTTGTTCTGCAAGTTTGAAACCCTCATAAGACACTGTTCATATAAAAGAGCTAGAAATTCACACCTGTATCTCGACCCCCACAAGCTATACAGAACTACCCCAACCCCCTCCAGCTGAACTGAACTCTGTCTGTTTTTTGGCTGTGAGGAACGGTGTGTTGTCATGTTACTGGATTGAAACATGCCTGCACTCACATCAGCCGTACTCTTTTTATTCATTATTTTCCCGCAGCCCATATTATTATTATCACTAGACCAAAATAATAACAAATTCTCAATTGATAATTAATCATTATTTTTGAGAAAATCGTAGACGTTTGTGAACGTAGACGTTTGAGGCAGGCTTTAAGACCAAGCGGAATCCTCCGTCAGCTGCTCCAGCTTCACAGCGCGCGTCTCACGCTAACTGACCCAGCTTCACCGTCCACGTTTGGATTTTATAAAATCAGTTTGAGGCGAATACAACTTATTGATCATGAGCCCAACATTTAGCAAGGCGGGAAAACAATCAGTCTACCTGAAGGAAGATGTATTTCATTGAGCTAATGCTGTTAAATAGGGAGTTAAAAAACAAAAACAAAGCAAAAAAAAAAAAAAAAAACACTGTAGGCCAGGGGCGTCACTAGGCCCCTAAACGTCTGCCCAGCCCCCCTAAAAATAATTTGATTAATTAATTTGTAATCGCTTCAGTCCCCTTTAAAAACTCATTTGAAACGGCCGCAAGCTGCGTCAAGTTTCGGCTCCTCCCCTGATCTGAGTCTGCATTAATTCAGCGCATTTTTCAATCCGCAGGGGCGCCGATCAGAGCGAACATCAGAGAGTACAAGGTGTGTGTGCATTTATTGATAGATTGCTATGATATGACATCTGCATTGGTGCAGTTCTTGTAATTGCAGTTGTTACTGGACCAATACACAGTTCAGTTTCTCATCCAATACCAATACGTCTTCGCTGCGTTCACCTTCAGCCCTCATCACAGTGTGATAGTTGTTTTTTCTTCCAACAAAAATGAAGTGATTAACACCCATGAAAACGTACTTTAGAAAACGATCATAATTTATTTTAATTTACTTTTTAAAATTTAAAACATATTATTGTGTATTTTGGCATTACATTATGCAACCATGCACAGAAATGATTAAAGACACACATCATTTTCTGAAAGCACTAAAGGGCACATAGAGAGAAACATCATGTGGAGTTATTTTGTTTTGTATTATTAAATATAATTTTGTATTAAGTAATAATGAATCATTAGTGTATCATGATACATACTGTATATTAGAGTAAGAGGCGAGTAGAGTAAAGGGATTTGTGATTTTTTAATTTTTTTTTTTTTTTAAGTAACTGATTTATAGAAGTGGCAAATTGATAATTCATGTTGTTATTTTTAATAAATAGAAATACATATAGAACAGATTAAACATGTTGCCAACAGACAATTACATTAATACATGTTTTGTCTATATTCTTAATGAATATTAGCTGGTTAGTTAAATGATTTGAAATGAAATAAATTTTCAGGGGGTGACTTGATGTATAACCAACCGTATTGTTGATTATAAAGGCTAAAAAGCTCAAAAATAATAATAATAATAATAATTTATATTTCATTGTAGATGGATATAAAAAAAATTTCTTGTCGTGCGGAAGTAGGTCTGCAAATGAGCAAGTCAGTTGAGAATAGAACGTAGACAGCCTCTGACACACAATACCACTGTGTTCCCAAGATTCACTGCAGTCATTGAACCCTTATGTTGTTTTAATTGTCTGCCAATTTCCACGTACATTTCATAAGAAAAAGCAGTGGTATCATCAAAGGATAAACATGAATGTCCTAATAATAAATCAGGAAGTCTTCATTGTAAAAAAATTTCTAGTGACTGGTCACATCTAAATTTTTCTTTTTTCTTTTTCTTTTTTTTTTTTTTTTTTTACGGTGTTGTATATGGCTCAGTCAGTACTTCTACTCCCATATATGAAATACAGGGAATACAATGGAATAGTGGTTTACAATAAGGTTAGTAGTATACAACCCTACCCTAATAGTCAAATAATATTTTTTTTTAATCATACCCTTATTGGGGGCTAAGCCCCCCTAAAATGAAAATCCTAGAAACGCCCCTGCTGTAGGCTATTCTTAAACTTGGAGCTCATTATATTGAAGTACAAATCCAAACACCAGAAGCAACCTACACTCTCAGTGTTCTTTCATTGAAAAGTATGCATTTTATTTATTCACAGGCTATATGGTTGAAATAATATTTTAGTTGGAAATTAAAATGCCATTGTTTAAAAAATGTTTCATAGACCTTCAGTTGTTATGTTTTAAAATCCAATAAACATACATAGGCCTATATTATTATACATTACAAATATTTGGATCGTCCCTTATTTTCTTAAAGAGTAAATACTTATTTTCTTCAAGAATAAACATTATAAATAAAGAATAAAAGAAAGAACCTCTATTGGCCTCTATATTAATGAAACCTTGTTAGAGCTTTGCGAGTGATTAAAAGATTTAAAAAAGAAAAAAGTGTGTGCTTGGTTTCCGAAATGGAAAACGAATACAGCTCTTAAAAAATGATATGATGAAAAAGTCATGATAACATATTATTAATTCATAGAAATAATTTAAGCAATTAAAACCTTTAAAAAAAAATACCATATTCAACTTGACTTTCATTATTATTAAACTGACTTTAAAATCTTAAGGAGTTTATAAGTTGAAATGGTAAAATGTCACAGTGCATGTTAAATAGTCTAAATGAACTTGTATCTTATATAGTATCTGAAGACCTTGATTGCATGTTAGCATAAAACAAACAATATATTTTGACTTTTTTTAATGAACAATTCCTGTATAAAATGTGACAGCAACCTTTAAATCAAACATTTTGAAATCGTCCACAGCTGAGCATCGCGGGAGGCAGCTTGAGCGCGCGGAGTGAATGCGCATGCACAAGTCATTTTTGGATGCAATGGAAAAATAAAGCTGGATAAAATTATAGCTACACGAAACTTGTAGTTAACAACATAGCCTAGATTAGGCCCATACTCTGTTCCTAAGTATATAATGTAAATTTGTTAACCCACAATAACACTTTAACCGATTAATCGCCTATTTTCGTTTGCTGCATTTTTTTTTTTTAACACACTAAAAAATAAATTAAATTTGTAAGAGCTGCATTTTATTACATTTAGAAATAATAACGGCAGGCCTAATAATGCTATAGGCTAATGTACCAACAGGATATTTTAGTTCCATTCACTTTACAACAAATCCTTTAAATTCAACAAATTTATCAGAACAGAACAAGAATTACAAATATATAATTCTAATGGATAAATATAATTGCAGTATATAATAATATAGGCTTATCAACAAAACAAAAATAATAATTAAAAATAAAGCGATACATAAGGTAAGGTTGGGCTTATCTCTCTCATTCGGGACAAATCCAAACATGTTGCACATTTGAAGCTAAACTCTTATTAGTAAGGTAAAATAGGCTTTGGATTTCACACGTGTTTCAGTATCGACGAAAAAAAAAAACAATCATAATGAGCAAAAATATGCCAAAGTGGACCGCTGCTCGCGGCGCATGGCTCGTGTACGACTGCTGCTTCCAATGAATATGTGCGCGTGAGGCACCAGCGCGTTCAAAGTCACAATTCACAATTTTTGGTCACACAGTAAAGGCATAATTCAAAAATGCAAAGTGTTAGCAGTTTGAAAAATCAACAATAATAACGGAGTTAATAAGAATTATTTGTAAATGCTGGACCGTTCTCATTTCGCTCTGCAAATGGAACCTGAAGATTATTATTATTTTCTTAACCAAGAATGAACCGAAATGAAAACATTTAGCTTTTAATCCGTATATATACATATACGGATTAAAAGCTAAATGTTTTAATCTTGGCGTTATTTTTGACTCTGAACTTATGTTCGATGCACATATTAAAAAGGTATCAAAGACTGCATTTTTCCATCTTTGAAATATCGCTAGTCTGCGACCATTTCTATCGTTGCCAGATGCAGAAAGGCTTATACATGAGAGAGGATTAAGGGCGGCTTGTGGTCAAAAATTTGATTGATGAGGGTCATAAAAGACATCTGTTTTGTACACCTGTTTGGACCCCCCCCCACCCCTCCCTGTACACCCCTGTGACCTAGATATGAACTTATGAACCTAAGAAGGAATTTGATGGGGAGGGAAAAGTGTTTTTGTGTGTGGGGCCATTGAAAACTGTTCAAAACTATGTGCTTTAAACTTTAAAATGTGAAAATGTGAAAATGGTATAAGGGAAGTTTTTATTAAGGTTTTACATACACAATGCATTTCAAGAAAAAGGTTATAAACATAGACGAAATAGAAACAGTGTAATGATCGTTTTTTTTTTTTTTGTCCCCGGAAAAAGAGTAAAAAAGGTTCAAGGTATTTAAGAGCTGTTAAAACAATTTTAAAAAAGGTTTTAAAGTTTGTTACAAATTAAATAAAAAAAGAAAACTAGGTTACTGATTATCTATCTATCTATCTAAAATAAACAATACGTGAGTCAAAGCTTGTAACATTACAATTTAAAAAGATGTTAGAGTTTGTAAGCAGTTAGAAAAGAAAAGAAAAGAAAAGAAAAGAAAAGAAAAGAAAAGAAAAGAAAAGAAAATAAAAGGAAAACTAGGTTACAGAGTTTTATAGCATTTGTATCTTACCTCAAACTAAAGCAAAAAAGAAGCGAACGTAAAGCAAACGGTAGTTTTTCAATGATACAAATCAGGAAACGTTAGCGTTTTGTCACGCCGGCAGAAAAAAGTTAAACAAAAGAAATAACACCACACAGCAGAGCTTATCCGTCGAATCAACCTCACGCGCCGCTGTCAAACTCAGAATGAACTCAGGAGAGCTTCGGTCAAGCCACGCCTACAGTCCTGCCCCCTCTAACGATAGAGAAGACACCAGCGCAAAATAAATGTAAATATATGTTAAAAGAATTATAGTAACGTTTTTAATAAATATACACCATTTCTTAATTGGTGAAAACGTTCTACCTGTTTAAACATTAGACCGATGTTTTTTAAAATGAGGTTAGTCTATATGATTTTTCGTCTAAACAAAAGTTCTTGTTGGAAAAAAAAAAAAAAAAAAGTGTTGATTGTTTTTATTTTATTTTAATTAACCACTCACACTTACTTTATTAGCCTAAATCCTTTAATATGTCTTTTATTTTGTCAACATTAACTTCTGTAACGCTTGTGACGTGTTATCTAGCAAATAAAACAGGCATATGTTATTAAAAGCCTGAGGTTTTACAACGCGGTACGAAATGAAAATATTTTGTCTCACGTATTGCATCGAAACGCGTCTGGTGTCTGCGTTGTGTGATTACTGGCGCTGCCATATCAGTGTACCGCACTTCAAAAGACTGTAAAACATCTAAAGGTTTGTAACTCATTAGCAAACTAATGAGTTTTGGGGTTCTGGTCCCTGTGATGCCGAGGGTCAGCTAATGCTCCGCATTTCGTGCTCGCTGATCAAAGAATGACAATTTAAACTTTATGACGTAGACCTGTGAGCGTAAGGTTAGCCAAAAGTGCAACGACAGGTCAAAAGGATGTGAGATCTATGATTGTTTTTTAACAAGGCAGGCTATGGTATATAGGAAAATGTTGTTTAATTTGAGTTAACTAATTTTGTTTATTTCAATCACATTTATTATTTTATTCACACCTTATTTTTCAAGTCTCAACACAAACATGGGTTGCAAATACAAACACACACACACACACACACACACACACACACACATATATGAATATACAAAAAGCATAAACATAGATGTAAATATACACAAACATACATATGCAAACACGTGTACAAACAAACACACAGAACGTGACTTACAAACAAACACACAGAACGTGACTTACAAACAATCACACATACACGCACACACACACACACACACACACACACACACACACACACACACACACACACACACACTCTTATAGACACACACACACACACAAGATATCATAGCTTTTGATTTTGGAGCTGTTAAAAATCCATGCGGGCAATCAGTCGAAGCTAAGGCTATATCTACCCCGTCGTGATGAAAGGTCGTGTCTACGCACCAGGACGTGCGATAAAGGCCAGACGGTCTCTGGCGTAGATCACGCCATCCTCAGTTAAGTTGTAAAGAAAAAAAAACAAAAAAATGTCGCATCTGTTGTTGTTGCATACATTATACATGTATTAAAGATTTATGTTATCAGGGTACCCTCTACTGATGGTTATCGGATTTTACGTGGTATTCTCAAGAGCCGCCCACACGGCGAATCCCGTTAAAAACCAAAAGTTTTGTTATGCTCATTACCTGTAAAATCTTCAAGTCGTGTTACGCCGCTATGCTACAAGTCGCTGCTATCTCAACAATACACGAAACAATGGCTGAAAATTACCAGGGTAAGTGTTTTTTCATCTGAGTTATTTAAATATATTTTAACGTGAATATTTGTTTAATGTCTCGTGGTTATAATCTCTAGGTGGCTTTGCGAATCAGGATTTCGACGATGGTCTGGAACAGATCCTTGAAGAGCTATGTGAGTATTTTCCAATTTTATTTTATTAATTCAATGTCTAATAATAGCACCAATAACTTTGTTGTCATTTTACCCAGTCGATGAGGCGGAGCTATTTGCTTGTGATGATGACGGTGCTGTTAATAACGGTAGGTCATATATGCAAACAATCTTTTCTCATCAAGTTAAAAGTGTCAGTTTCACATAAAGTGATTACCAAAAAGAAATAGATAATAATAATGATGTTATATGTTTTTTTTTTTTTTTGGCAGGTGAGCACGTTGATACCAACAGTCACGTGATAATGTTACCTACAGAGGACGTTTTACAAGAGGTTGTGGTTAGTGCGGACGTCACAAATCCCACTCCCGCCCCAGTTCCGTCTTCAGAGGAACGGTCTCACACGCTCCCAGACTGTTCAAGTGTTCACATACCAGGTACTTCCAGGCCGCGTCACTCGCAGGGTCAGGGGGTTAAACGTTTGAGGCTACCGGAGCACGAAACGGATGATGCACCGACCACCAGTTGTTTAAGGACTTCGGAGAATAACGGTATGTATTAAAACAGAAAACCTTGTTATTACTTTTATGTTTTGTCTTTCATTCGATAAATTAATAAACTGTTGTCATTATTTTACAGAACAAGGGTACGACGAAGGAGGCCTAACAGCGTGGACTGATTCGCAGATACATGCGTGGGATCAAGGGTCCTTCAGTGCTTCGGAAAGCGAGGAGGGGGATGAGGAATTACCTCACGAAATTCCTCAGGAATTGTTCCGTGAGCGTGATTTAAACAGAAGGCTTGATTATGATATGCTGCGCCGTGTTAATCGGAGCTTTGAGACACTTTTTCGACTTGAACGGACAAACTTTATCCTATCGGGAAGCAGAAGACATAGTTGCTAGCGCACAAAGTGATGTGGTATCGATTTTGAGAAACATCATAGCCTGTCAACAACAGCAGAACGAATCCTTACGTCACGCGGCCAAATTTTGGAGAAGCTGTCACGAACAGCTGTATGGTGAATTTCGGGAGTTTCAACAGAGCATGAGCGGTGTACCCGGCAGAAATCCATCAGGTACAAGTCGAGCAAAATCTCGTTGTTAACGCCCTTACGCTGATCACAGAACGTTTAAACCTTATTCAAAGAATGCTGACGGATTTGTTTAATCGTATTATAAGAGGCTGATGTGTATTGAATTGTTGTTTGTTTTTGTTTTGTTACTGACACCGATTCGTTATTATCATTGGGTATTTCTTACATTTATTATTGTTTGTTATTGACAACGAATCATTATTATCATTCATTATTTCTTACATTTATTAATATTGTTTGTTATTCCATACTTTTATTAATATTGTTTGTTATTCCTTACATTATTGTATGTTATTGTCCCGGCCATTTAGTGTTGTTTTACTTACGGAGAAACGGTGGTTTTGAATTTATATATGTTTCTGTTTTGTTATATGTGGTTATGAGCATTGTGATTCGGCGTTGGTGTTTTCAGGAGTGTACACGCTTGTCTTTAAACTTGAAAAAAGGTGTATTTCTGATTTAAAAATAAAAAATAAATAAATAAAACAATAATAATTCAAAATGAGCAGTAAAAGATGTCACGATAATTTACACCCCCACGCTTCAGAAGATGATCAGAGGTCATCAAGACCCAGATATGATTTTCAAAACAATAGCGAACAGTTACGTGAAATTATTAACAATCATTTACAGATGTTACCGTCTGATCCGCTTAACATGGTGGATAGATTACATGAGCTTATAGATGAACAACACGAATGGTTGGGTGCTGATATAAACAGCGATGAACAGGTCGGCGCAGGGCCATCTAATAATGAATCCTCAGGTTATGATCCCTCAGCTCCAGATATGGGTCTCAGTCAGGATTGCATAGCTAGACTAGTGAGAGAAGGAGGTCATGTGGGTGATTTTACGATTGTCCCAAGACCAAGATTTAATGGTTTAGAAATTCGCAGAACTTTAAATTTTCGTGAAATAGTCACAGATGACTATGCTGCCTATAATATCTTTTTGCAGGATATTTTGAATGAGATTGTAGCATTTTCCACATTATTAGCTGGTGAAGGGGTTTTTTTGAACATAGCTCTGCAAGGTGCAACTCTCCCCACAGATATTAATGCCGTTCTGACGCCTGATAACAATCACGATGTTAATGTATTTGTTGACCAAATCGAACGGGCTGTTCAAAGCAATACAGATATGGTTTTTTGATAGTGCTTTAGAGTTATGTGTCTCTGTAGCACGAAACAAACAAGGTGGCGGTGGCTCGAGTAGGAAGTTGACCGACCTAGCTCATAATCAGGTCATACAGAAAAACAGAATGCATTTGTTTAGCCCGGAAAAATTTCGCAGACAATATGTGTTTTAGTGCGTGCATAGCTCACTTTTTAAATCCTCAAAGTCCCGACTACGAATTGATGAGAATAGCCAGGGGTATACATACTGATCTGGGTTACGATCCCAGAGATAAAATTGCATTGCATGATGTTTCTAAATTTGAAGCCCATTTAGACCTGAAAATTGTTATCTTTCACAGATCAGGTTCAGGTAAATTGGAAGTGTATAAAAATACAGACGAGCTACATCAGAAGACGGTGCATTTGTATTTGCATGATGATCATTATTATGGTATAAAAAATCTGAAAGGTTTCTTAGGCTACTCGTATGTTTGTGAGTACTGCTATCATGGATTTAAGGATCGTACTTCACATTATTGTAAATTTACATGCAATGTATGCACAAACAATACGTGCTACACGCATCCTAAGAAATCGGTGCAATGTGACGATTGTTTGAGATATTGTAGATCTGATTTCTGTTATGAAATGCATAAACAAGTACAAAGTGGCGGTTCGAGGTCTCAGTGTGATCTCATAAAATACTGTGACAAATGTTACAGGCAGTACAGAGCAAAATGGTCTGGTGATAAACTATTAACGCACAAATGTGCACCATTGAAATGTGTGCATTGCGCTGAAGTTCTGATGGATGAAGGTCAGCATTGTTGCTATATTCAGCCTGTCAAGCCTAGCGAACATAGCCAAGACTATGTTTATTTTGACTTTGAAAACGATGTATGAAAATGGCAGGCATACGGCAAATTATATTTGTGCAGCCACGCAAGCTGGGGATGAATTTACGGCAGAAGGTGTAGACTGTGTAGATCAGATGGTCAAGCATTTCAGACGACCAAAATTTGAGGGTTTCACATTTATCGCACACAATTCTTCGGGTTTCGACTCTTTTATATTGCTCGAGTATTTTCACTAGTCAGGGACTAACGCCAAAAATTATACTCCAAGGCTGTAGACTTGTTTACATGTACGACCAAGTCTTTAAACAGAGATACATTGACAGCTATAGCTTCTTGCCGATGAAAATGTCAAAAATGACGACTGCTTTAAACTTAAACACCAACGAAAAAGGGTACTTTCCGCATCATTTTAATCGCTTGCAGAATGCAAACTATATCGGTCCGTATCCGTCAAAAGATCATTACGGATATCAGACGATGTCTGACGCTGAACGTGTGAAATTTGATTCGTGGTACGAGGGGGTGTAGCAGGAGAGGTGTTTGACTTCAAAAAGCAATTAGCTTTGTACTGCAAGAATGACGTTGTTTTGCTACGTGAAGGCTGTATGAAATACAGAAAAGAGTTTATAGAATGTACAAACGTAGATCCTTTTGGGTGTATAACGTTAGCCGGCTGTGCTATGAAAGTGTTCAAAACGCTTTTTTTAACCAAAGACACAATTGCCTTAACGCACAAAAAATGCCTACATCAATCAGTATAAAGCTTACTCAAAACCCCTCCATCCAATGGTTGGAATACATTAAAGCAAGCAGAAATGTCGATGTTCATCACGCTTTAAATCATGGCGAAGCCAAATTTGGACCGTATCATGTGGACGGCTATTATGAGACTGATAACGGCGATAGAATAGCTTTGGAGTTTTTAGGGTGTTTCTGGCACGGACATTGCTGTCGTTTTAATCCAAACGAATCGAATCCTGTGTCAAAAACACCTTTTGGCCTGCTCAGAAGACAATCTGACAATAAGCTGAACGTTTTGCGTAATACCTACAATCTAAAAGTGCACAAGATTTGGGAATGTCAGTGGGAGTCTGCTAAACAAAACGATCCCAATGTAATTGCATTTATGAGTAATTATAATGCACCAGCGAGGACTGAATCCTAGAGAAGCGCTTTTGGGGGGAGAACGAACGCACTCCGCTTGTACCACGAGACCGCGGAGGACGAACGCGTGTCATATCTGGATTTCACGTCTCTCTATCCTTACGTACAGTCATGTAAAACCTACCCTATCGGGCATCCTGAGATCATTTTAAAAGATTTTGAACCGGTCAAATCTTATTTCGGTCTCATTAAATGCAGCGTACTCCCCCCACGTAAACTACTGCACCCGTTATTGCCTGTCAAATCCTCTCAGGGGAAACTACTATTTGCGCTGTGTCGCACCTGTGCTGAGGCACAGTATCAGGGTCAGTGTCAACACAGTGATGACGAAAGAGTCATTTCAGGAGTTTGGACCTCTGTCGAGCTCTCCAGGGCTATTGATAAAAGTTTATTCGGTAGTCAGAATTGAGGAAAGTCTGGCATTTTCCGCAAACAACAGACACTTTATTCAGCGGTTATGTTAAGACGTTTCTCAAATTCAAACAAGAGGCTTCAGGATTTCCATCACACGTAGTGACAGATGCTGAAAAGGAGTCTTACGTCAGAGATTATTTTGAGAAGGAGTGAGTTCAGCTCGATCTTGCCAAAATAGCACTTAACCCCGCACGCAGATCTATAAATAAATATTTATTGAATTCGCTTTGGGGTAGATTTGGTCTTAGGTGTAATCAAGCTACAGCGGAGCTTTTAACAGACCCTGAAGATTTCGCGACCCGCTATATCTTTGGAAACGGACGCGTCATTAAACACTTCTCATTCGTGTCGGACACAGTAGCATTAGTTCAGTGGTGCTATGCCGATGAAGACCCCGCCCCCCGCGAGTGATGTTAATGTATTCATCGCTGCATTTACTACGGCTTACGGTAGTCTGGAGTTATACGAGCTCATGGATCAGTTTAGGGCCCAGTGTTTTTTTATGTAGATACAGACAGCGTTATCTTTGTATCGAAAGATGGAGATTGGGTACCTAAAACAGGTACATATCTTGGTGAGTTGACGGATGAACTTGATGATGGAGATTTCATAAGTACTTTCGCGTCAATGGGGCCGAAATCTTACAGCTTTAGAACGGCGAAAAATAAAGTCACTCTTAAAGCTAAAGGGATCACGCTGCATTCTGCTAATGCAAAGGTTGTCACCTTAGAAAGTATGATATGTCTGATACAGGGGTATGTAACAACACGTGGACACTAGCCCACCTGCTCACTCGCACAGAGACCATTGTGCGGAATAAAAAGAAGTTCACACTGCATAATAGAGCAGTATTGAAAAGATTCAAAGTGGTATACGACAAGTGAGTGCTACTACCTGACTACAACACACTTCCTTATGGCTACTAAGGGTATTTCTAACACACAAATGTGTATGTTGAAGAGGATTTTGACTTTCGTTTACAATATCCATTCTCAGTCTTGGTGTCAGGCCCCGTCGGAAGCGGAAAGACTGTTTTTTTAAAAGAATTTATTGCGTAATGCATACAAGTTGATCAATGTAAAAATTGACAGTTTTGTATTTTTATACAGTTGTTGGCAACCTTTGTATGATGAACTGTTGTCATTGTATGATATCAAATTTATTGAAGGTATTCCAAACTCTTTAACCGATGAAACTTTAATAAAGCCAAATGCCAATGTACTTATTATCTGTGACGATCTGATGTGTGAAGCCTTTTCAAACGCTGAACTCTCGCGAGCTTTCACACAATACGTGCATCATATACCATTTTCTATCATATTGATAACCCAGAATCTGTTTTTTCACGGTAAAACCAGTAGGACTATCGCACTCAATACTCACTATCTTATTTTGTACAAGAGTCCGAGAGACTCGATGCAAATAATGACTTTAGGACGCCAGATTTACCCTGGAAATACAAAATTCTTGTGGAGTGTTATAAGGATGCTACCAATCAGCCTTACGGATTCCTTTTGATTGACTTTAAAGCTAAAACACCGGAGCGTTTTCGTCTCAGATCAGAATTGTTTTCAGATCAACAGGTGGTGTATGTACAGAAAAGAAAATGAGTGATAGGCTCTGTAAAAACTTACCTCTTTTAAAACTATTATATAAGGCTTCACCGAGACAACGCCGTGTTATTTTACAGTCAGCGTCAGATCAGCTGATTCTATCCCTGTGTGAGATAGCTCTTAATGTACTCTAACACAACAACCAGTTCCGGAGGTTAAAAAAGAAAAAAACAGGAGATCAAATACGCAGCTAGTAAAAAGATTCACCTCAAAAGTATAAAAAGCGGTTGATTAATCAACGAGGCGGTTTTTCTGTACCTCTGTTAAGTGTGGCACTACCATTTATTCACTAGTTTAATAACCTCCAGACAGCATTAGAAATGGAATATGCCGAAAAAGCTCTACCTAATCCCTCAGAATCAGATGAATAAATTAAGAACTGCAGGTGTTCGTGAGACAATTCAACAAACTGGGAGAACGATTTAGATGCGGCTATACGAAACGTATTGCAGAGGAGTGATTTAGATTCGCACGGGGAAGGCTAAACTTTATTCCAGCGTCTTACAGAGTTTTTAACTATAGTAAACAAGGTGATTTGGAGAGCAGTACTTTAACTCTCTTCACTACCGCAAACGGACGCTATTCACCCCGATGAACCTGCTTATTACACATGCTAATACACCTGCTACTGCACCTGTGCTGCGCCGGTTAGTGCACCTGCTGCTGCACCGTTGTATGATGAAAGCGAGGATCAGATTGTCAATGAAATCTTAAACAATGTGCCGCAAAAGAAGTTTAAAAAAACATCAAACTCATTCTAAATAAAATGTCTAATGCCAAACAAGTGTCTTCATGGACAACTTCTGGGGAGTCTTGTATATAAAGGGAATGTATCGTAGGTTCACACATGTTGGATTTGGTTAAAAGTATAACGGCACCTCACACGCTACGTGATGAATACAGACGGCGAGGTTGGGATGAATTTCTGGACGCTTTTGCAAACTTAAATATACCATTTTCAACAATCACGAATCCTCAGGTTGAACACGCACGGTTGAATACCCTAAAAGGAAATCGCCTAACCCCATGAAAAAAACGGCTCGTTCGTAAAAAGCACACGTCAAAGGACTATGCCACGATCTACTGCCGCTGTTGCGACAGTTGTTTAATTCACCCTCACTCGATACTACTGCCTGGTTATCTTTTTAATTTTTTTTTTTTTTTTTTTTTTTTTTACTCGAGAAATATGTTTTGAAATAATTGTGTTGTGTTACGTATTAAGTTTTTGATGTTATAAAAAAAGATGAAAACAAGAGTTTGTCTATACGTTGCCTGTATTTATACAGTACAAAACATATTGGTTGATACATTTCTAGATTACATAGCATTTTTATTTAGTAAACATAAAATAATAACACAGTTCTAGGCGTACTAAAGACCACCTTTACAATTTTGTACACACTTACTACAATTAAATGTGTCGCAGAGAGAAGTTTCAGTATCTTTACAAATTGGTGCAACCAGATTATAATTTTTAATCAGATCATCATGGTACAGTTTAACCCACATTTTCGATACTCATAACCCTGTGACATGTGATACAGCAAAAAAAACACACAGTTTGTCCGCCACGTATCTGACGTGAAGTCTTGAAACTGCTGTTAGAGTATTGTAAACAGATAGAGTTGTTTATTTAAAAAAGGTTTTTACAGTTTTTCTTTGGAAAACGAGGGTCTATTTGGAGATCCTCCAAAGGTATCAAAAAAAGCAGCTCACGCCATCCTCGGTTATGTAAATTGCTAACCCAATCGCAAACCCCGGTTGGTTTTGGGAGGGTCAGAGTAGTTAAAAATAAGCCTGTTAAGACGGTAGTATTCTTTACGGTCACTTTGGTTAGCTCGTCGCTGGGGGACTGACACTTCCTAAGAAAATACTAATGTAATTGTGATCAAACTTTTCCATAAACAGACGTTAGTGAACCGTATTCTATTGTCCTTCCTCCTCACGTAATAATCCACTAACACTGTCTTCGGATTGGAGTATTCAAACAATTGAATCCAAAATCGGCCTCTACCGAGAATGGTTATGGATTGTCTGAGAGGTTGTACTGACTCGTGCTTCAAGTCTACTATTTCTACGATTTAATTAGTGAAAACTGGATTTCGAACAACTCTTAATACAGGGCGGTCAAATTAACCGCGTTTAGGTTGTTCGAGCGTTGTATCCGTTTAGAGCAAATCTGACTATCTATTACAAGAGGTGTGATTTTTAAGATGTCTTCCTGGTGAGCCGTCACGAGTTGATAAACCATGTCCCCTAACGGTCTGATCCGCATCTTCATATTCACACGGTTGAACCGGTTTTGGACGGAATTTGGACGCCGTCTTGGATATTAAAGCCAAAAACTCCAGGTTTAAAATTTTAAAAGCCAACGGGGTTTTTATCATACGCCCCTAGAAAAGGCTGAATTTCGGTCATTGCTAAAATGATTGATTTTGGTAGTGTCCAAGAACCAAGATTTTCTTGATTAGATAGCGAGAACCAGCCGGGGCGATAGATAAAATTCTTCACACACCACATGCGGTACGTATGGGGTATTAGCAGTAGTGCCTAGAAGCGCCTAGAGCATGACCCCACCACGGAACACGCTAGGGACCCCCCCCCCCCCGTAACTTTTTTGACAAAAGAAGATGCTGACCAACAATATTGAGTCTATAAGGCTTGGGTGTTAGGACAGGCATCGCGATTAGACAGAATCTCATCTTTAGATCTTGCCTCATGTCTTATTTTTATATCTACACCGCTCTTCAAACACTTAATTTTTCTTGAAAGAAAAGGTCACTATGAATGGGGGCGAGTACTAGTAATTCTATCACATTACTAGCATTGGTAAACTGCAGTCTCTCTCATTAACCCGTATTTTCTCCAGCAGGGGTCAGTAGCATCCATGTGCCCCGGTGTGTTCTGTGGTAGAACAAAAACCCGGCCGAAAAGGCTACTTTCGAGTGTCTCTGTTCCAAAAGTAATCAGAGCTTCAATCAAACATCTGTAGGGGTAGGTACTGAGAACTCTGGGGTTATCAGACACGATGCCCCCAAGATAGACATCCACGTGTGAGAATATACATGCTCCCGGCGTAGTTTTAATTAAAACCGGACAGGCGATCCGTGATCTGGTAATTAGAAACCCGCGTCGGGTGCTGTTATTCTTGCGGTTCTAGTGTTATAAAAGAGTGTTATTAAGGATCCAAATAATCATCTCCCGTGCCAGCGATTAAAAACTTCAACGCGTGATGAAATCGGGTATTGCGGAATAGAGGTGGTATTTCGACGTAAGTGTTTTTTTTCAATGGACGTCTGTGTCAGGGGGATCAGTAAATAAGTTCTAACTCTGATTTAAGCACCACCCCCGGACATGCGATGGAATAGAGCCATGATTAGGCACATAGGTTCAGAAGTTCTTCGTGGTACGGACGGTTTTCTTTACACGTTTAGTGCAGGGGACGGACTGTTACGTTTTGGGGCAGCGCGGCTTGTTACTGCTCGTGTAGCTTCTTCACACGGGGCCACTCCCCATACGTAGACGCATCACCGGTGGTTTGAAAGAGAACCTCGTGAACATCACCATTAACCCGTTGCCAATTTTGTCCATTATTATTATATTCTTATTATTGGGTTATACGATCTTGATAGAGCGCTGGTCCAAACATCGCTAGCTATATTTCTAGGCAGCAGTTTTTAGATGTGGTGGTTTTACTTTACTAAAACCTCTTTTCAACAGAGGTAGTGCCGTCCCTAAAAAAGAGATTGTGAAGATACGCTCCTATGCCTGCTACGTAAATTAACAGGACCGCCAGCGTAACCTGGATTAGCCCGTTACCTGCTGGTTCCTGTCAGTATTTGACATTATCGCTCGGCGTGTCGTTCATAGCTGCGTAGTGTTTTGCTAAAAATTAAAACTTATTTCCACCGGTCTGAAGTGAAGTTAGGCCACAACTTTACCATAAGTGAAAACGCACGTGTGTTTGTCTGCTAGTCGTTTAACCTCAATGCAGATATCTGTCATATTAGATTTATCACAGGTACGTAATGCGGCTTGTCGAACTCTAACACTGGACGCTGTGTTAGAGATGTACGGTCTATATGTACAGTTTCAGTCAGTAGGGACAGTACGAAGCACCGACGGTTGATATTCAGATCATATGGTATATATATACATGCCTATAACAGGCGCCTTTCGTATGTTCAGATTGAGTGCGGTGCGTATGTGACGACAGGTGCACCGTCGAATGTTCGTGTTGTTGTGTTGTTACAGTCCTCGAGGACACACCAGACTTATAATCCTCGAATAATCAGCCAACTTCCCATAAAAATTATCAAAAGATGTGGTTATCGGTGCTGTTAGAAATTATCCTGTTTTTGATGTGATCGTAACCAAGTGTGGACTTTTGATGGAAGGTTTGGCGTGATTTCTCTAACCAGCAAATTAGTACATCCTTCATCATACCCCGGCTTTAACGTGATTGCACAACTTAGATACCTTTTTGCCGATTTTTCTTCTTAAGGTAGAATAATCACACATCACTGTCCTCTTTAGTAATGTCTCTCGTCATTATCCCAGTATAGTAGGGTCGAGTGTTAATAATAAATGCCAGCATCATCATCATTAAAAGTATTACCATTGAACATAGGAGTAAAAAATTCGAATTAAACCGACATTCCCATGACCCTTGAGGGTTCATACTTCTTGCTAGTCTCGTTTTGTTATTTGAGATACGATTGTTTCAGGGTAAAACATCCATAGATGCATTACAAGGTATGCGTGATATAAAGCCGCCCTCACTCATGGTGATGTAGTTTTTCACACCTGCTAACTTAGGGACTCCTCGGATTGTTACTTTAATGGATTCGGTATGTCCCAATCTCCTTTTTGGTAACCATCGGAAAAATTATTAGGCCACCCAGCCACTTGACAAGACAAAGCACTGTCGCCCACTCTTTTTTGATCTTAAAATCTTTTCTCTTTTAAACGATTTTATCTTGGTTCACAATGATCTTGTGTAATTCTTTCAAAAAGCAACCTTCCACACATCACCCGTCATAATCGGGTCCGCATCACTGCGTACACGGTCGAGGGGTTCGTGGTTATACAAGGATGCTATCGTGAAAATTCCCTCTGCTAGTACCAATTTGTTCATAACCTTCGAAATACATTCGCCCTTTCGAAAATACTAATACCCATCCCCTATTCTATACATGGTATAAGAAGGGAGGTAGCCTTCACGCTAGCTTTCCATGACCGAATATTAACACAACCGTCTCATTTTCTTTATGGCACGTCCAATGGTCGCATTCGCTAATGCCTTTTGTGATAACGGCGTTATATCCGTCTAATAAGATCTGGTAAGATATCGTAGTAACCCCCCACACTTTGAAATTTATAGCTGTTAAAAATCGACCCATTTTCGAACGCAATGTATGGGAAAGCGTTCAAAAACAAGAAGGCTTTTACACCTCGCTGTAGCAAAAGGCTGTCTGTTTACGACTTTTTCAAGAGTTGTTGGAAATGTTTGTTTAAAAAACTCTGTAATTTATCCGTCTGTAATTTTGAGGAGTAGGTTTTTCTTTAGAGTATAGAGGCGAATGCTTCTTCGGTAACCTCTACACCTGTCTTATTCTCAACGGCCGTACCCAAGCGTACTTGCTTAAAAACATAATATGCAAGTCAGATAAAAGACCTTGATACCCCCCCCCCCCCATCGTTTTCTTGTCGAATAAGCAGTCATCCTGTCAACAGATTGCTTTCGAATGGTACCTCTTGTCGTACACTACACCTCTATTCCGTTGTTTTGATAGGCGCGGTCTTGGGTAACGTTATAAGCGTTCCTGAGATGTAACCATTGATATTTCTTTCTCCTTACAGAGTTACACCAATTCCGTAGCACGACACGTCGATTAATAGTTCTTTACCTCAAAGACACGGGGTGCGAGTGGGTCGTAGTACACTTTTTCATTAATTCAGACATCTACCCATACGACTGTTTACACAAATAATGACATAGTTATTAGAGTCAAAAGGTTTATTGCCAAATCGTGGAAGAGACGCATGCCGTTCAATATCGATGGTTGTAATTATCTAATTATACATTCTGTCTAGATATTGAAGAATTGCACACACATTACAAAAATTTTTCAATCAAACAGTCCAAACTGATGTCAATAATTTATAGTAATACATCGGATCGTTTCTTGACAAAACATTACACAACATCGGTTACATAAGTAACAGAGACATAAAATAGTTCCAATTTTAAGATTTTCATTACATTCAGAATAAGTTCAGATGTTTTTAACAGTCATGCGAGGATTATAACCACTGGGAGGAATTGGGTTGTCATAACACTCCAATCTTCGACATACCCCTCACAACAAACAATGCTTTTTAATTGCATTAAACGTTTGTATTCCCAATACATTCACTCTATCTCTATAATTGTATACAATACAAGTTATTCACTCTTACTCGCATGTTTAAAATATGAGTTTTCCCAGACAAGTTTGTGTTGCAGAGGTTTACCCATACCCCCATTGGGTAATCAGAATTCAGGCGGTGTACTTTCTTCCAGTTTTTCCAACAGCGTCGTAAATGGCTGCTCGCAGGTTTACATCCAAAGTCGTCCGGAGGTCTGCCAGACCTTACACTATGTACATCTCATCGCGGAGCTCACACAGAACGCCATCACAACACCCTTGAATTCTTGGTGAATAACTTGAGGCGGGGTTAAACAACAGTTTCAAAGGTGTTGGGCGCAGCATGAGTTTCAGATCAGGTGTTACACATTTATGCTGACAGTTGTTCAAAACACCCACAGAAAATAGTACGCGGTGCGGCCCGTCATAGGAGACCTGAATGTTGTCGTTTGCGAAGGATGATCGACGACATCCGTAAACAATCTTCTCAGCTGTCTGTAAACCAGGGTCAGAATTATAGGACAACGGCTTAATGATTTTGATGCCCGGTCCACCCGATGACAGCCACGTCGACGGTGTCCGAGACATCTTCAGACAATGGCGCGGTGATCAGACGGACTGACTGAGGAGGTGACAGGTACGTGAGGACGGCGAGTGGTATGGTTACGAGCTCTGTACAGAATTTGTTCAGCCATGCGCATGGTCCGTCGATGGCCACGGTGAGATGCTGTTGTCATCGCATACAAAGTCGGGGGTGGTCAGATGGTATTTATTGGGTAATGTTGGTGGTGATTGTCGCCTGAAGTCTATTTCAACAGGGCACCCACTGACTTGCGTATTGAATGATTATAGAAGGTAGGCGGAGCCACATGAACCCGTTCTCCGGCTGGACACACAACCATCAGGGTGAAACACATTCACTTTTATGTTGTGTATCTGTCAAAGCTTCGCACCACTACACATTTTGTCTATCTTTCGGAATATTTCCTCTAACGCTGGAACGTCTTTCACTGAAACAAAAATTAATGGTATAGTATTTGAGATGATCCTCTTAGATATGGCATGACATGATCGTTCGGTATAAGACGAGAGCGGTATACAAAGCTATGTATATGTAATCATCAGATGCTTGTTTAAGTGATCCCCGGAGCACTCTGTAGAGCATTCCTGGAGTGACGCCATGCCATTCAAATATGAATAGAGGATCTATCGCGCTACATCTTTAGATCACGCACACGCAATTGTAAAAATAAACACAATTCTTTTAGGTGAAAAAGGTTCAGGATCCTCCTTGTGTCGTACGTGCCCTCTTCATTCATGTCCACGGTGCTCGTCTGACTCGCGGTAACTGGTCATTGTCAAATCGTAACTGCAAGACGCATTATCGGAGAGATGAAACTATACGTAACATGACCAAGGTGTGGAAGGAAATTGGCCAGACACGGTCCATGTTGTATCTCTGGGGCCAGCATAAGATCCCACATGCGAATCAAACACTCTTCTTCAGGAGTTTTAGGTGATGATATCGCGCCATTGTTACAGAATAGTTAGCCAATTTTTTCCAATTCACAAAATATCCGTTTGTATTTTACCGTAAGGTAAGGGTAAGGGGTAATTAGCCTAAACAAAACCACTCCGTTTTAACATCGTTAAAACCAATTTTGGGCGCGAATATAACACATCCCGGGTTTAGAGGAGGGAAGGAATGTAGGCAGTGGCCTTAGAATACGAAGCTCTCCTGAGTTCATTCTGAGTTGGACAGCGGCGCGTGAGGTTGATTCGTACGGATAAGCTCGCGTGTGTGGTGTTATTCTTTTGTTGAACTTTTTTTGCCGGCGTGACAAAACGCTAACGTTTCTGATTTGTATCATGCAAAAACTACCGTTTGCTTAGTTCGCTCTTTTTTGCTTTAGTTTGATGAAGAGATACACTGCCTAAAACTCTGTAACCTAGTTTTCCTTTTATTTTCTCTTCTTTCTTTTCTTTTCTTTCTAACTGCTTACAACTCTAACATCTTTTCAATTGAATGTTACAAGCTTTGCCTCACGTATTTTCTTTTAGATAGATCGATAGATAGATAATCAATGTATAGTTTTTTCTTTTTGTTTCAATTGTATGCTCAACTTTAAACCTACACCAGGGGTGTTTTAACTCAGCTCATAAATGCTCTGGACTACCTTTTTTACTCTTTTTCCGAGGATAAAAGACAGTCGATTACACACGGTTTCTATTTACAAGATATATGTTTTATAATGGCACTGTGGGGAGATGCATTGTGATGTAATGAGCTTAGGCAAGGCTTCCCTTATGCCGTTGTCACATTTTCACACTTGTAAGGTTTAAAACACATAGTTTTTGAGACAGTTTTCAATTGGCCCCACACACAAAAACACTTTTCCCTCCCATAAATCACTTTCTTAGGTTCCTAAGTTCCATCTGGTCCCAGGGGGTGTACAGTGCGGGGGGGGGGGGTCCCAACAGGTGACAAAACAGCGTCTTTGATGACACTACATCACTCAAATTTTTGGACCACAAGCCGCCCTTAATACTCTCCTTCCATCCTTTATGACATTGATTACGCCAGGCGCTCTATCGTGGTCTCCCAAATAAATCAATCTAAATAACAATATATACAAAAAATTCAGCCGACCAGTTATTGCCCATCAACCACTCTCAACATATTTCCCAGGTTACTTATCTTGAATTTACAGCTGCACCTGCGCTCTTCCAGGTCATGCATTCTCCAGCAGCTCGATATAAATTAAAGTCTATGGGCGGCCGAGCATCTCGCGTTTCCAGCACCATGTATAGGACTGCTTTCCCCCGGAAATACGACTCTCCAACTAGAGTGTTTTAAGAATTCTTGAAAGACACGTCTTTTTAGAAGCTGTTTACTTAATTGAATGTGATTGTAATGATTTTTATTAAATTTATATGATGTTATTCTGGTATACTGTAGCACTCTGAGTCTAGAAAAGAGTGCGTTAAGAAATAAAATATATTATTATTTTTCTTATTATAATTATTATTATTATTATATCATATATGTAACCCGCCACATTTAACTATCATGTTTCTAATCACTTAATGTGTATATCTTTTTAATAAACTATTAAATAGCTTTCTAAGGATTCCATGTTTATGTTTAGTATGTGTGTTTTGAATCTTCTTGCTTGGAAACGTTTCTGCCATATCAAGTATTTGTCAAATGTAGCATATTCTTGTTGTTATAGGAATCACGTCCCGCAAAATTGTACCCCTGACTAAGCGGGAAAATTCGGACCACGTGATTGATAAGATAACATAGGATTTATGAACGGGCAGGAGTAGAGAAGATACTTAAATACCTCGAGCAAAAACCAATATCCTAATTAGTCAAGAGCAACATTTAGAGGTGTGCGTCAAAGGCCAGTTTAAATACCGCCAGGATACTCATCATCAACTCTTGCTTTTAAGCTTTTGCTTTTTAGAAGCGGCTTTCAGTCATCACTTTTTTTGCATTCTTTGAGTAAAGGTTCAGTGTGCTTCTCGCCTGCACTTGCCAGCATTTCTAGCCAACATGTGAGAAGAAAATTACCCACCTAGTCTCGCTCAGACTTTACTTTCTATTCTTTTACTTTTTATTCTTATTTTCTTTCCGCTGAGAGCATTGTGTTCTGAGTTGTTTGTAATGCCGCGGTTCCTCGAGTCTGACTCCTTGAGTGTCCGCCTAAAACTACAAACTGGCAGCCCACAACCTACATCTTCAGACAACTCCTAAACCAATACTTCCCGTAAGCTAACAACTACTTTCACTGAACTTCCAGACAATCAGCAAACTGGAAACCCCCTTTCAACGCATAACAAAGGAAACTCCGGCTTTGGTGCAATGCAAGTAACTTACCTCCTGGTGTAGCTATCTAATATGCATTCTAAACTCTCATTGAGGAACTCAAAAGGAGTATAATTAAGTGATTACGGCTGGTGCCTGCGTTCATGCAATTTACCGTAATTGCTGTAAACTCTGGGATTTCTACATTTTCATTCTCTTAGACTCATTCCTTCCTAGCTTTCCTTCCTGCAAATCCTGTGTGGGAATGTAGTGTGCTTAAAGTTAGATTAGTTTTTATATATCTTAGATTTATTCACAGCCCATTCATATTGAAAATGAGAAGTATCTTGTGTGTTTCGTGCTTAAAAGTTAATGTCTTAAACTGACGATCTTGTTACTGTACTAATGAATAGTGTTTCCATTATACATTTGGATATTAATATCCATGGCAGAGAGTTGATGTACATATATCGCTGTTTAAGGAAATGATGGAGTCTTCAGGTGGATGCCAGTCGGAAAAAACAGCAAGATTATGTCCAAATTCCCTTTAAAAATCTTAAGTGATTCCCTTGAGCCAACATGGATGTTACCCCTTTACACCGGTTTTAACCCACGCTAATAACTTTCACCAAAATTCAGTTCACACAATCACTGCTCTCTGCTGGTTTATACTACAACACGTCATTTTGAAATTAACCTTGTGCATGGTTCAAATTCACTACCCTTTCGTTATGTTCGAGATGAAAACATCCACTTAACTGAAACTGCTGTAAAAAATGTATCGATAAATATATATATATATTATTGTTTTTTTGCAAAATCTATTACTCAACCTCAATCCTTATAAGAAACTCCAGGCCTGTCCCGATTAATTGCTCTCTAGAGAGCTAAGAGGGACTCAAATAGATATACTTACCAAAGTTGTTTATGTTCCTAAGTGTGTTCCCCGAAGTGTCCCTTAGGAAGCTTCTTAACACGCTGCCTCTTATGTTCAACGTTACAAAGGCGCTGTCCCAAGTGAAGGTGCTGAATTAGTTGGCATCGATTGCTCAGGAATCGATTTTCAAATTCACGCGAAGGTGCATTAAGGCATTAAGAAAGACAACACGTTCTATGCAAATGAAACATTCCTCAATTATTCCAGTAACATTTATTTTAACATAGTTTAAGTTATCCGTAAAATATAGACTATTAATTAAATTATCAAATTGTCGGTAATATGTTCACACGATATGTTGTGACGGGTAGACGAACCGGGTATCCCTTGCTAATCATCCACCCTCCTTATCCCGTTGTGCCACTTGTGCCTCTTCTTGACATGGGTTTAACGACTTCTAAAAATTATGTAATACACTTTTATATTAATGGTAAGGTACTTTACAATCAGAATTCCCCTGCATGGCGCAGAAGGGCGTTGGTGACAGTGTGGACGCACCTCCACACGGAGGTCTTGCTTAGGCCGTAGCCCTCTCCCCAACCTCGATGAGTTCCCTGTAGCAAAAAACCTTAGCACTGCAAGCAGCTGGACTTCAGGGCTTAAAGCAAAATTCCGCCGCGTTAGCCTGGCAAGCGCAGGTCTGAGAAGGTCCAGTAGCTCCATAATGAGTTGTCTTGGGAGGCGATTTTTTTTTTTTTAATATAGCACGTCAGGCAAAATGTCAAAAGGGCTTAAGTTTTGCCGAATAAAAAAATTGACATGGCCTAAACGGCACAGGTATTTGATTAAATAAAGGGAAACGTTGGATCACGGCCAATAGTTGGTCGCTTATGACACCCCATGCTACCAAATTATAACTTAGCCCTTTAGAGCAAAAATTGTTTGCCAGATTTTAATTATCAAAAAGTGATTGCCAAGTTAACGCTTTAATGACATCCGAATAGCCTAGGCTAATTACCACCATATTAGTTCTGATCACCAATAAAAGTCAACTTCATAAATTGTACCATTGCGAACATATTTTATTCTAGTCTTAAAAATGCCCATAACAAAATCCTTTTGAGCCCACAACATTGTCACATAACCATAGTTGGACTTGTACACTGTAAAAAATTTATTGTCAAATAACAGTAACTTACTGGCAAACAATTATCCAGTGTTTCTGTATTCATTCAACAGTAAAAATACTGACTATAACTACAGTAGGGTTTAGCTTACTGTAATATTGAATTCAGCATTTACTGTTTTTTTAACCCATTTCAAAGTACGTATATAACTGTGATTTTTAATAATATGTATACTATATACAGTTATGAAATGTTCTTTTAATGTTTTATGGCTACTGTATAACTTTAGAATTTGTAGAAACCTGTAAAATTGCTAGTCAAAATGTTAATGGGAAATAGAAAACGGAACAATTGAAGCTTTAATGGCACAAAAACAGTTTATTAAAAAAAAAATTAAAACAATACATTAGGTCCAAAATAATGACCAAACAATCTACACTATCTAAAAAGACTAACAATTATGATGAATCATAATAATCACAGCACAATCATTAGTAATAATAATAGTATAAGACAACAATAAAATATGTTTAAAAAACAAGACTAACAATTTATAATAATAAGTAAAAAAAAAATCACAGACAATAAATAGTAATAATAATATAGCATATAATAAAACATAAAATGTTTTAAAAAAACAAGACTAAAGAACAATTTCTAATTCAGAATTAAAATAACTGTGACATAAGGGTGTTACAATAAAAATGGTTTTAACTGACAATAATTTTAACCCAAATGAATTAATTAAAATCAGTGAACCCAATTATGGCAAGATGTAATAGGTAAAATCAAAACTACACACAGCTGAATCAAAGAAGAAGTTGAACAAATAAAGAAGGTGAGGATGAAGGCCAGGTGAGGAGGTGGTGTCATGTGGAAAGAAGTCGAACTTCTGATAATCCTGCAAGAAATGATAAGCACAATCAACTCACGAGGCCAAACATACAAATATATCAAAAACTCACATCAACACCTTTAAATTATGGTGCAAAAGCTTGTGCATAGGGCCCCCCAGCCACTGAAAATTGACTGAATTTTTTTTTTTAATATTTTTTAACTCAAAACCACTAACCAAACAATCGTACACCTTTGACGCGATAATGTTATCACAAAACAAAACACCTTTGTGATATCCAGGTAATCACAAACAGTATTAAAGAGTCACAAACTTTCACAAACATTTGAACGGGATTCATTCTTATCAATTCCGTATTTTTGTCTTGGGGTTATATAAAATACTTTTATATAAAATATCTTAACAGGAAAGTGAATTTTGTATGATTTTATTCGTTAAAATTTTTCACAGATTCTGCAAGGGGTTCACTAAACTTTCAGTCGGCATATAAAGTAGAATCATCGTTTTCAGTAAGATTTAATAAATAAATACACATTTCTGCTATTTTCTTTTAACTTATGAATATGCTTAAAGATGCCGGTTCTGGGCAATTCACTCCTTGATTAAATGAATATTTCACTGCATTTATTGTTACGTGTGAAAATTAATCCCCAGCTTTAATCACCCCAAGCCATCCTAGGTGTTTATGACTTTCTCTTCTGATGAAAACACAGTCAGAGGTATATTAATAATATCCTGATGCATCCGAGCTTTATAATGTCAGTGAAACGGGACCAACGAGTATGAAAGCTGAAGAAACATGTTCCATCCACATTCATCTCATCATAGACCTACTCCACACGGCTCCGGTGGGTTAATCAAGGCCTCTTATGCACCGTGAGGCGTTTGGTAACAAAATCATATTTAACAAGCTAGAAGTAAAATATCTAGCTCGCCAAACCACCTCAAACGAAAAAGTAAGTGTTAAACTCTCGCAGTTAAACGCTTACACTATGTCCTACACCTTCCCTCTAACTTACGGAAAAAGTGAACCACCGTTGATGCCAGTTCGTTTTTTCCTAAACTTGAATTCGTACGGGCTGGTCGCAGAAGTAAATATTTTACTTCATAACTTGTTTAAATATGGATTTTATTTTACAGCACAAAGTGCATCGCTTGTGCTCAGGAGAAAAGGCCTTTATTATGTGGATGTAAGAACGCAGTTTCATCTAGCGTTCATTACCGTTGGGACACCTCATCCGCCACTGTATAGAAATTTGGCATTCATCAGAGATATTAATCGTAATATATCTCAGACTGTGTTTATTTTCATTTGAAAGTGAACTTATGACACCTTTAAAAGTAGTTCACATTGTGATGTATGCTGGTTGCACAAAACAGAAAGCAATAATGTCAAGCAATTTTAAACAATTACCTGCAGGAAAGATATTTAATGAATATATAAAATGATATGATATGACTGATATGGAAACATTTTATCAAGATTTTTTGGCCATTTCATCAGCCCTATGAAACACAAATGTAGTGTAAACTCCATGAGATGAAATGAAAACAAGGCACAACTGCAAAATCAAATAACTGCATTGCTGTTTCGGGGGCGTCCCCCCTGTTTGCTGGGATCTGTAGTAATCTCAAGAATGATTTGTCTGAAGTATGTTATAGACAAATCTGTAAAAAAATGGATGGGAGAATAAGGCCAGAAATAAACAAATGTTTGTTCTGGTCCGCAGTACGTCCGCTTTAATAACTTTAACCGTTCGCGGACGGACTTCTGTCGCTAAGTGACATCCGGATTTGGTCGCGCTGTGTAACGTTCGCTTAATATGGCGCGACGTTTTGAGGTCTGGACGTGGCCCCTTTTTGGTCCGCTTTGTAACGTTCGTGACGGACTTCCTGAGGACAGTGCGCCGTATTTTGGGTCCTCTTTTGACGTTCGCTGGAGCGGACGTTCGCAGGACATTTCGTCCGAGCCAGTTTTGCGAACGTTCCCTGTTTCGTCCCTTATCTGCCCATTTCCACTTACAACACTTGAAAAATCCAGGTCCTTTAATTAGCCCTCATCAGTGTTGTGGGCAGTAAAACTATAGAGTACATGTAACTAAATTAGGTAATTTAAATGCAAAATAAATGTAACTGTAATCGTATTTTACAGTTCCTAGGAAAAAAAAGTTAATTTTTTTAGTTACTTATGAAAATGTTAATGATTACAAAGGGAGTTACATCACCAATTTTAAATCTGTATTTAATCTCAAAAGGATCACAAAGTAAAAAGAGCTGCTAAAGTCTGATTTTGAGGGTCGTTGTACTTTACAAGCTAAATTATTATAATCTATATTCAAGTGAAGAAGGATTCTGAAAGTCTGACCCGTAATTGTTGAGTATCCACTGTAATGTTAACCTGCCTGCTTTAAATGTTTCAAAATAATTTAAAAATGTTGGAAAACAATAGAAATTTAGAAAAGTAATCAAAAAGTGATCAAAATGTAATCAGATACATATACTTTAATAAAGTCACTGTTGACAAATGGAAAACTAAAATATAAACCCATATTGGATTTTAAAGGGTAACATTCCTTAAAACAAGAACCCTTTTTTGTAAACTGTAATAATAATAGAATACTAAATGCAAAAAAAAAAAAAAAAAAAAAAAAAAAAATTTATTTGCAGATTGATATTATTATTTTTTTACTATATAGATTTGAATACATTGTAAAATGAAGTTAATGTTAAATTAATAATTTTCATTTCTGGGAAAAGAAAATAGGAGTAACTTCTCTAATTAAAAATGTCATCAAATCAGGAGTCTGTTTTCAGCATTTAAACATCAAAATTCATGAACCCTTCAATAATATAATTGAACATAATAGCTACAATTAGGTTTATGCATTCCCCATGAATGAAGAAAATAAGGTTGCATCCCAGGAGCTCTACACTAATGTATACGAGTGATGAATGCAGCCAAGACATGAAGAAAAGCAAGTGGAAAATAACACAGGTAAGACAAATAAATAAATTCTTTCCATTTACGTATTAAATGTTTGGTAAGCGACAAGACGAAGTTATTAGGAAATTTATTATTTTAGTTATTGCATTTAAGACTGCTATACTACATGCAGCTCAAAAAAATTAATTAATTAATATAGCAACATTGGGAGATAGGATCCAAGCAAGTGTCGCTCAAATGAGCACATGACCGAATGACGTCACTTTAGGGCACGCAGCAGGGCGCACGTATCCATGGCAACGCTCAGCTGCGTAGTGACCAGTTAACGGTTCATCTTCCGGTGCTTCCCTCAGACGCTTGGACTTCGCCTTCGGGGGCGTCAACCTGAACACAGACACTTTCGCTTTCCCTGTTCTTGGGTCGAAAACGGTATTTACACTCTTTTATTTTATTAGACATTATACGCTACCGTAACTCCTGTTTATCTCCCGATACTTTACATTTATATGAAAAGTTTTACCCTTTTTCGCGGAGAAACATTTGCGCTGAAGTTGTCCCTCTACGGCTGGGGACTGAGGTTAGGCTTATTGTGATACACTTTCTAAGCTAACGTTAGCATGTAAAGATAAAATGATTAAACGTAAATAATACTGACAGATATTGAACTTAAACATTGCATATTGTTCCATATGTTAGAAAAATACACACTGAGACGCCTATGCGGAAAAAAGGCACATGTCCGCTAAATTTCGGACCGCTTGGTCTAAATCCAAACTGTCAACAGTCTTTACAAACCTTTTTTTTCAATGGATAAACGCCTAGATAGTCCTAGACATCATAAAATCATAACACTACTGAATGTGTTCATTTTGCCTTGTTTTAGGTTAGAAGACAATGGGAAGAATTGCCATCGGATCGGACTAACCACAGCTGACAACCAGAGACGCACACACACACACCCATCCACCAACACACACACACACACACACACACACACACACACACACGAAAAGAGCACTGCAACTTTACAATTGTTCAATTAAAATAAATGTATTTTGCTTCATACAACGTGTCTGTTGTCTCTGATTAGCCTAAAAGTAAAATAAAATGACATTCAGAAGACTTAAAGCGAAAGTCCCCTAAACGTCCCGAATGGCCGCTGCACGTCCTGTGAACGTCCCCGTGAATGTCCTGAGGACGTCTTTGCGAACGTCTGCTCGACGTCAAGGGGGCCCTACACGCTAACGTCCGGGGGACGTTCGCAGAGGCCATTTAGGGGACGTCCTGGGGACCTTTTTTTGTTAGCTGGGATATTGGCTCCATTGCACCCCCTATTATTACTCTTACCTTAATGATTCTGCCAGTCAGATTGTGCAAACTCCCGAATGAAAGATGAAACTTGTGGGTTTAAGGCTGTGGTTTTTCTCCTAAAAGTCCTCCCGCTCTTTCTGCTCACCTGGAACTCAGAACTGCATTTCAAATTTTCAGGATTTATCCTGACAAGAAACCTGTATAAATAAAAAAAAAAAAAAAAGATTTGTGATCACACTATGTAGCATCATCTCTAATAAGTCATGTCACAATAAGGGATAAGATCTAAACATTCATTTATGCAAAAGCCCACTGGTGTTACTAATGGAAATTAATCTGTAACAAAAGTGTATGAATGAAGTGAAATTTTTTGGAGCCTAGTCTTCCGTTTTTTTTTTTTTTTTTTTTCAAGATGGAGTCTCATGAACCTAATAATAACATCCCTCCCGACTGGTGTTAAGTTGGGTTAGTTCACCCAAAAATTTAAATAATGTTGTTTATTACTCACCCTCATGTCGTTCTACACCCGTAAGACCTTCGTTCATATTCGGAACACAAATGAAGATATTTTTGATTAAATCCGATGGCTCAGTGAGGCCTCTATAGACAAAAATGTCATTGAACTTGAATCTTTTGTTTCGAATCAGTGATTCGGAGCGCCAAAGTCACGTGATTTCAGCAGTTTGGCATTTTGACACGCGATTCAAATCACTGATTCGAAACAAAAGATTTGAAGGAGTTTTTTTAAATGGCCCATCACCAGTGTTGGGTAAGTTACTCAAAAAAAGTAATCCACTACAAATTACTAATTCCTGCTCTAAAATTGTAATTTGATTACATTACTGATTACTGCATTTAAAAAAGTAATCAGATTACTAATTACTTTACTTTCAAGTTACTTTGAAAACCTATTAAACCTACAAGGAAAAAAACTACAAACAAAGTGAAACTCAGTTCTTTCCGTAAATTTAATATTGACTGAAAAATATTACAGAAATATGAAAACAGCAACTTGACTTAAAGATCCAATGCATTTCTATAACTTAACATTCTTAACATAAACTTGTCTAACAATGAAAACTGTAGTCTTTTTAAATGTATCTACAGTATGTCTTAACTACAACATTCCTTGCTGCGTGCAACATGCACTGTATGTGTGGGCTAGCTTGTAACTGTGTTTGTGTGCATTAAAGACAGGAAAAATACTTTAAATTGTTAACACTTGAAAACAGTATTTCTATATATATATATATATATATATATATATATATATATTGTTAAAACATTGCATATTTGAATGCTGAAATGTAGTTGTTTTTTTCAACTACAAAGTGAAAGTTTATTCTACACACTACAGGGTACTAATATGCAATTATGCATGCAGCAAGTTTCTTTCTTGAAACTTACTTGTGACATATTTGCAAATCTCAGAGCATAGCTTTTCTGTTATGGTTTTTGCTAAGACATACTTTTGTCATTAGGCTTAAATTAGATTTGTTGACGCATGGTCCATTAAGTAAAAAAAATGGGTTTGCTATAGGCTACACATTACCCAAAAAAGACTTAAAAATGTAGGGAACAAGTAAAAACAGTCATCAAAAAGCACATTATGAGCAATATGAAAACAGCAACTTGACTTAAAGAGATCCAATTCATTTCTATAACTTAACATAAACTTGCCTAACAATGAAAACTGTAGTCTTTTTAAATGTATCTACAGTATGTCTTAACTACAACATTCCTTGCTGTGTGCAACATGCACTGTATGTCTGTGCTAGCTTGTAACTGTGTTTGTGTGCATTAAAGACAGGAAAAAATACTTTAAATTGATAACACTTGAAAACAGTATTTGTAAAAAGTATTTGTAAAAAACATTGCATACTTGAATGCTGAAATGTAGTTGTTTTTCAACTACAAAGTGAAAATTTCTTCTACACTACAGGGTACTAATTCATTTATTTTACTTGTCAGTAAAATAGCGATTGTATCTCATCAAAAGAAGTTTCTCAAATCGCTTGCTAGAAAGTCTGTTTCTCTTTGGGGTCAGCACAAGACTCCCTAAACTGAAAAGTCTTTCCACAGGAGCACTCGATGGTGTTGCAGTGTTGTACTTGAGTGAGATGACTTTAATGTTTGGGAATTTGTTGAGAATGTCCAGCTCTAATCCTGAAGACTTCAAATACTCCATGACTTGTGTCTCTGAAGAATAACACACATCCTCATCTTCAAACACAAAAAAATCATTGTCATTGGAGTTAGAAGGTTTCTGCTCCACAGGATTTACAATGTGGCCATCAGAGTGCTGAGCTTGACATTCCGCAGTCAGCAGTGACTTCACATGGAATTGTTAGATTTTGCTGTATTTGGCTGAGCAGTAGTTTGGGTGGCTCGCCAATGTACTAGATTTCTCTAATACATAAAATAGTAAGCTTGACCAAAGTTCTTGTGGGGAGAAGAATTTATTGAAGGTAGCAGTGTAGGCTAGTTCCTCAGCAGTGTTGTTAGTATGTTATCCTTCAAACAATCTTAACCCAAGGTACTGTCTGTGAGACCAGACCTTTATACCTGGTAACAAATGTGCTACAAACAATACAATAACAGCCCATGGAGAGCCAATGATAGTGTAACCTTTTGATGACTTGAAAGGATCTCTCCCATGGAGAGCCCATTCATTGATCTGATGTTGACCTAAGAGGCTAATTATATGGCCATTTGGTTCACACTTTTGTAAACAAAGACAGTTGGCTACAGTTGATTGCAAATACATTTGACTAAAGTTGATTAAAAAACAATAATCTTTCAATTTGATTGCAAATACATTTGACTAAAGTTGATTAAAAGAAAATAATATTTAGTTTTGATTTTTTTAGTCATGTACACATGCTGTATACAGGTTCCCGCTTGCAATACTTTTCAGTTATCTTGAATACAGAATGCTGCATACAGGCTCCATTACATAAGATGACAGAATAAGAGTTCATGGTGAGGTTTGCATTATCTTGAATGTTGCGATCTTGTGGAAGTGGCGGATGTTGTTGTGTTCTGTGGATGTTCAGGCATGTTCATCTAGGTGGCCAGTGCAGTTTGGTCCAAGTGTTGGATGTCTTTGTTCATCCTCTGAAACGCTGGGACACCTACAATTACACACAAGAGAAAAGGGAAACAAATCTTTACAAAGAAATAGTTTTAAACAAAATATGCCTAATTACCAATAAAACTGTCCCTATTTAATGTTGGCAGGACACTACAGTGTTTATCAGTGGTAAAATGTTCATGTCTTCGTCCTCAGGCGACAAGCTAGAGCCTAAAAACCCTAGTCCCGCCATATCTGGACTCTGAAAAACACTACTGTAATCTATCCCTCATCTCTAGGCAAATTTACATCAATCCACTCATTGTTTCCCAGTGCCTTAACTGCTGCATCAGATACTAAAAGATCCTCAGTTGGTCTTTCCCATCTGTATTCTTGTGACACATCAGTTATTTTGAATCTTTACCCATTTGTTGGGCACTATACCATGGCCCCCCTTTGGAGGTGCCAAAACTTGATTCTTGGCATTGTGTACTGCCAGGCTGAGTCTTTCATCAGTTTGGACAAGGCTGTCAGATTTTAGATTTTCATTGGACATGGGCTGGCCTGTGACATGTTCAAAAAGGCATAGTCCATTTTCCTTGTGGTTTTCCTTAATGCATTGGTCATGCAATCATCATGTTTTTTTTCATCTTCCATTAACAATGATGACTGTTTCCTGGACAATTCAATTTGAATCTGTTTACTATGAAGAACTGTTTGTGATTCTTGCTGAAGTTGTCTTAATGCCGCTGCTTGTTCACCTCTCTCCTTTACGGCTTGTTTAGCAGCACTGCCTACTAAGACATCGTCTTTGGCTTCAGTTGTTGAGGTTTCTGTGTATGCTTTTCCTTTCTTGTTTGCATACACATGGAGTCCATCAGCGTTTGGATGAGATGTCATTAGCTGGTGCTGCAGAGAGAGGTTCTTCAGTTTCCCTGTGGCTCCACAGCATTTAGTAGAGTCTGTTTTTGTTTGGCTGTCAACTGCTGAAACCTCTTCAACAGGTTGTCCTCATCACTTTGATGTCTCAAACTCAGCTTACAATCACGAATCCAGTGTCCATCTTCGTTGCAATGTCTATATCTTCCCTGAGTTTTCTCTCTTGAGTGTCTCTGATATTCACTTTTTTCATACCCCATTGTCCTTGTTGTTGTATGGCAAGGTTTTGGATTGTAAAACTCTGAGATCGACTTCCGGTGTTCTTTCAATCTTTTGCTGACCATTCAACAATCTGCATAAATGTTGTTCCAATGCTGTCCCAGTCATCATACCTGATTTTAAGAGTTTTTAGAAACCTCAGGTTTCAGTCCATTCAATTAAATGTGGTTTTAAGAGGCATGCTAGTGTCTTCACAGAGTTCTTCAATGTTGTTGTTCAAACCAGCATGTTCCATCCAAGTTTGTCTGAAGCGTTCATCAAACTCTGCAACACGTTCTCCTGTCTTCTGCACACAAGAGGTAATTTTGGCCCAATTAACCTCTGCAGGTTTCAGTTCAAATAAGAAGGTTTGAACCGCTTCCCATCCAGATTCAGTGTTTTCTTGAGATTCACCAATCCTTCTTTCAACACTTTCTGTAAGTCGTTTTTGGTCATTGTCTCTTAAGTTCACATTAATAATCATCACACTGTCCAGTGGATGTAAATTGTAGATTTTCTGCAAGCGTTGAAGATATTGCCAAACTTTCTGTGGTTGCTTGTACACATCTGGCAATTCTTTTGACCATTTGTCAACTTGCTCTGGAGTAGCTGGCTGGTATGTTCTGTAGGGAACATATTTCTTTACCACCTTTTTTACTGTGCGAGTTCGTCGTTCACCATCTTCCTCATACTCCTCTTCATTTTCAGTTTTCAACTTCAGTCCGTCTGTTCTTAATAATTACAGGAGCAAGTCTAACCTTCAGTTTGTCCTTTGTAATTTCAGTATGTGTGTTAATGTCTGCATCACTGTTATCAGAGCTGCTTGAAGATTTTGATTCCAGTCGTTTTGGAGAGCAAAGTTAGCAACTTGTCATTCTCATGTAACAGTCTTTCTTTGTCCTTCTTTACAGTCTGTAATTGTTCAGCCAGTGCTCGAACCTTTGCTTTCTCTGCTTTGTTCTCATGTTGTAATTTGTCAGTTACACATCTCTGTAGATGCTGTCGAATTTTGTTTGAGCAAAATTACAGACAAGCCATCTCTGTTGGTGTTTGTCCTTAAGCGCTGCATCTTTCCATAAAGCCCTTTTAATGTCCGGCAAAGCCCATAGTACACTCTCTCTGAGTACTTGATGCTGTACTTCTGGCAGATGTCATCATGGCACTTCCTCAGTCCCCAGCCTTTTGTCCAGATATGCATTCAGATTATCCAACATCTCCAATGGTAACATTTGGAGGTTCTGTCCCATGTCTTTCTGTTGTTGGCCTCAATGCACGACTATTGCCATTGTTTTGTGCAGACTCAGCCATGGCAAATACAGGAAAAGTGCCCTCAGAGGTGTGAAAACAGAACAAAAGGTGTTAGAACTGTTAAAGGCACTTATTCAGATTTAAATTCACAGCAGACTGTTAGACTGACCATTTTCAGTTACACAGACATAACATTAGTTTAAATGCTCAGCTTAGTTTGCAATCTTCCATTTAAAACAAAACATTTACATTCAGGCAAATTTTCCTTGTTTAATGTCTGAATTGAGTTCTAGCTCAGAAGGCTGAATTACTTTTTCAAATTTGTCCCTTAGACAATTTACATTATATCTTTCCGTATGTTTCACGGAAGGCAAACAAACTTATAGTTTCATGGCTTTATGCCATCATCTTATAACGCAGTTAGAACATTTATTTCAAAGGTACAATAGTGGCTACTGAATTAGCACCCAGTCAAGAATTTAGAATTCTTGCAGCAACATCAGTCCCAATTCTTTCCAAGGCTCCTACAGTCAATGGACGAATGGACTAAATTGTTTTTTTTTAAACAATTCCTACAGACAAAAAGAGAACGGACCAAGCCTCTGCTTCTACAATCTCTTTATGAACGGACTAAATTGCTTCCTAAACAATTCCTACAGACATAAAGAGAAAGGACCAAGCTTATGCTTCTACAATCTCTTGATTACTGGACTAAATTGTTTCTTTGGAATTTATTGCTTCATAATCAGTTCCTATTGTATTTATGGGTAATGCAGTCTCTGGACAAATGCACTAAATTGTTATTTACACAATTCCTACAGACAAAAAGAGAAAGGACTAAGCCTCTGCTTCTACAATCTCTTGATGAACGGACTAAATTGTTTCTTAAACAGTTCCTACAGACTCCAGAGAACAGGACTAAGCCTATAATTACACATCTATGGCTCCTACAGTCTCATGAGAACGGACTAAACCTCTTTCTTAAATGATTCTTACAGACTCAAGAGAACAGGACCAAGCTATAAACACTTTTTCTATAGCTCCTACAGTCTCAGGAGAATTAACTAAATCATGTAAAAGGTTCCTACAGACTCATGAGAAAGGCCTAAGCCAAACATTTCTTAAACAGTGCTACACTGGTTATTATGGTTACACTACATACATCAAATGATCTGCTTACTTATGAAAAAGTGTTCTTTAAGTTCCTTTTAGAGAGCTGATAGTTTCACTCACCAAATTAGAATCTTTGAGACAGGATCAAGTTGATTCAAATAACTTATGTCCACAGACGCAGTCTATTGATCTTCAACACAAAAACTGTAGAATCTCCAAAACTCTGTTCACTTTTTGTTGCAGTTGGTGAGTTCTCTTCTTGTCAGTCTCTCCTGGCTGGCTCGCCAAATTGTTGGATTTTGCTGTATTTGGCTGAGCAGTAGTTTTGGGTGGCTCTCCAATGTACTAGATTTCTCTAATACATAAAATAAGTAAGCTTGACCAAAGTTCTTGTGGGGAGAAGAATTTATTGAAGGTAGCAGTGTAGCAGTTCCTCAGCAGTGTTGTTAGTATGTTATCCTTCAATCTGTCTGTGAGACCAGACCTTTATACCTGGTAACAAATGTGCTACAAACAATACAATAACAGCCCATGGAGAGCCAATGATAGTGTAACCTTTTGATGACTTGAAAGGATCTCTCCCATGGAGAGCCCATTCATTGATCTGATGTTGACCTGAGAGGCTTATTATATGGGCCATTTGGTTCACACTTTTGTAAACAAAGACAGTTGGCTACAGTTGATTGCAAATACATTTGACTAAAGTTGATTAAAAAACAATAATCTTTCAGTTTCTTCTCTCCTCATCTTTAATCCACAGTATCTTGAACCAGGGTAAAGTGGCAGCCGCCAAAAGAGCATCTTTACTGTCCAAGACAGAACTGAATCGCACTTGTATGGCCTGTAAGAAAAAGTATTTGTATTTACAAATACAATTACATTTGATGCAGAAATATGTTATTCTTTGCTTTTTATAATAAGCTGCACATGGTTAACATTTATCATGCAAGTAATATTTATTTTTAAAAAATACCCCAAACTTCATGGATAAAAACATACCAAATATACACTGTCATATATTATTTAAAAGCGTCATGTTTAATCTGTGCTAGTTTTGGGCGGAGACAGAACGCGGAGGTTTAACGTGTCATCGAAAGAATGATTATGATCACGCAATATCATCTGACAGCGAGCCATACATTTCAGAATTTCAGCATTTTTCTATAAAAATCACACCCTGTCTGACACTAACAAAAGTATCTTTAAGGTTTAGAATGAGTAAAATAAACTATAACTTAAATGTACAGTATCCACTTTTTAGTGTATAGACTTACCTTTACAATCGCATCTGGCAGACCAGATGTCATCGCAGAAAGCCCACTCTGAAGTGCCAAGGTTTTGGACATGAGAACTTCTAGTGTTGGTAAGATGGTGCCATAATAGCAGTGATCTTCACCTTGTAGGATATCCAAGGCAGTGGAGAGGGGCTTCAGTATAGCGCAATATTCCTTAAGGAAATGATACTCCTTTTCTGTGATGCATTTAATCCCCATTTGATTGCAAAGGGTGTTTAAATCTGTAAGTGCGATCTGAGATATTCGTGATAGTGCATCATGGAATGAATTCCATCTCGTTGCGGTGGGGACAACAAGTTTTCCTTTTATTACATCCTCAACCAGCTCCGAGGCCACTGTTGAGCGGCTGGCTTTAGTCCACAAACCTGAGCATTTGCCGATGACACTTCTGTATATAGTTTTGGATTCACTTTTGGTTGTTAGCCATTTTTCCACATCTTTACGCGACACCAAATTAAGCGTGTGGGAAGCACAGCTCAGGTGAGGGGGAAGAGTAAACTGTCCATCTGACTCAGAGGAGAGAGCCTGGCCGACATCTGTGAATGTCACTTCATCATCATCCAATTCGTCTTCAGAATCAGATTCTGTATCCTCAGCAGGCTTATACATTCTGAAAGCTTTAAGTAAATTTGACCCATTGTCCGTGACAGTCGCTGTGATTTTAAATGACAATCCAAATGCTGAATGCACTTGCTCTATTTCACTTGCAATCACATCATATGTGTGCCTGCCTTTGATTCTTTTACAGGCTAAGGCAGCTTTTTCACGGCTGAAATTCACAGGATTAATCCAATGGGCTGTCATTCCAAGGAAGCTTTTATTATTACAAGTCCATATGTCTGCGGTTGTGGAGACATATTCCAAACGCTCGAATGTTTTTTTAAGTTCATACTCCATATCCGCATAGCATTTATCTAGATACCTTGCAAATGTCTTTCAGTCCTGCAAGGGTACAGAGCTGTCCGTCACGGGTATCATCGTAAGCAAGTCTCTAAATGACTGCGATTCCACAGTCGACAAGGGCAGCATTTCCTCCACCACATACGCTGCTACAGCTCTCTTCACCTGTCCAGAAGTTACCTTCCCTCCCGATCTTGAAAAAAGTCCAATCTAGCTTGTTTAGACGAGGTTGCACCGCTCCGTCTCTCGGGCGTGGGTAACGTTATCCTCCTTGGCGACGAGTTTTGTCGGTAGAATGCACTCTGTTCAAGTGCTTCAACAAATTGCTGGTCGAGTTAACAGCGGTAGAAAGTTCTTTAGAATTTGCGCACAGTTTGCATTCAACAGTTATATTTTTGTTTTTACGATCACAAAACTCAAAATAATGTTTATATTTCCACTTGAAGAAACAACCACCACACTTGTCGTCTCCGTCCATTTTAATTAACAGCACGAGTTCTCCAGTAATTCATTAAAGCACATGCTCAATAACTGATGCAGCCACTCCAAAACGTGATTAGAAATGCATTTTAATTTATTTACTTTAATATTTTTTTCTTACCAATACATTTGTAACGCAAGTAACTTAATTTTATTGACATCAGTAACTGTAATCAAATTACATTTATTTTAAATGTAACGAGTTACATTACTGCGTTGTCACGAAAAGTAATTAGAATACAGTAACGCGTTACTTTGTAACGCATTATACCCAACTCTGCCCATCACTAAATATTGGTGAAAAGTCGTTATTTTGTTTTTTAGGCACACAAAAAGTTTTCTCGTCGCGCTATAATATAAAGATTGAACCACTGAACTCACATGAACTGTTTTAAATATGTTTTAATACCTTTATGGATCTTGAGAAGTTCAATGAAATTGCTATCCATAGAGCCCTCACTGAGCCATCGGATTTATTCAAAAATAACTTAATATGTGTACCGAAGATGATATTATTGAACGGGGGTGGGCGAACGTCGGTCCTGAGAGCCGCAGCCCTGCAGAGTTCAGCTCTATCCCTAATGAAAACTCGCCTGTCTGTAGCTTTAGTTACCCTTCAGACCTTGATGAGCTTGTTCAGGTGTGTTTGATTAGGGCTGAAGCAAAACTCTGCAGGGCTGCGGCTCTCAGGACCGACGTTCATTACGTTACCCCTGTTAACATCAACGCCGCGGGCAGTTCTTCTAAACTAACATTAACGCTATTACTGACATTTTGGTTTGCATAAAAAGATTTAAGATTTTTCACTTACAAGATATTTACGGCGAACTTTACTGACAGCGACGCGAGGCGAAGGCGCTCAGAGTTGCTCAGAGTTCTTCACAAAATGGCAGTTTGTGGTTGTTTTTCGCGGTCATTTCGTATTACTGTATTTAAATTTACAGTAACATGTCGCAGACTACATTGAAATAGTACTGTACACTAGTAAAATGTTGAGTATAAACCTTGAATAACGAAATCGCGGTCAGCTATTCTAAACTATTAGTTTTAATCAGCTATTAATTTAATCAGCTATTAAATCTATTAGCTAGAATGTCTGTATGCATGAACATATTAATATGTATTACTCACCAGATGAAGCATGTTTCCAGGTCGCAGAGAAGACACGATGTTTCCGACATTACAGGACAAAACTCTTTCAAATGCGTTCTCTTGCACCCCCCACTGACAGATATTAAGTGTGTTAATGAATAGCACCCAGTCCTGAATTATTTTTATGTAGGAATAGCAGTTTTACCTGCAAAATTCTGTGTGGTGTTTTTCGCGGTCAGTTTGCACTGCTGTATTTTGATTTACACTAATTGATAATTTCCCAGAATGCATTGAAATACTACAGTAACATACTTTCAACCGTGTACACAGTACTCAACTGTTGAGAATACAATATAATACTGTGAAAACAACCAAATCTACAGTAACACACTGTACACAGCTTATACAGCAAGAAACTGTTGAGATTAACAGTATAATACTGTGTAAACAACAGAAATCATTTACAGTGTAGCCTACAGCGCTGCGCTGATTTCTAAAGACTGCTGCACAGTGACGGCGACTAGCGTCTTGAGCTCAAACAACGCTAAGAGAGAGCTTACGAATGGGTGACTTACAGAAGATATACTTAGCGTACGAACGTGTCGGGAATCGTGCCATAACATTAAGAGAGAGGTTAAGGACTAGGTTAAGAACTACTTAGCAATAAGAACGTTTTGGGGAACCGGGCCCAAATGTTAAAAAAAAATCCAAGATTTTAACTCTTTAATTGCCAAGTTCATAAATGATGTCACTGATTTGGGGGGGAAAATACTAACATAATGACTTATTTTCAATATAAAAGTAATTGTGGCTGGATTTTTTTTTTTTAACTTTTTATCACATTCTTGGGCATGTCAAAGATTAGTAACAACATTGGCTTTGATGCATTTTTAGTTTTTGTGCAGCATTAGATTTTATTTTTTCTCCCTCATTTATTGTTCATGGCTGTTTTTGCCCCATTGACTTCCATTATAACGACATTTTTTTTATTGCAAAGCCATGCCACCATAAAATCATGCATTCTTGATGGTTGGTGGTTTTTCCCTGTTGGGAAGAGGTAAAATTTGTTGTTTTTACAGTTGATCACAAGGTGGGACCATTAACCCTTTAGATAGGCCTGTGCAAAAAAGGCTTAGTTTCTGTATATGGAGTTATATGGAGTATAACAGCAAATTATAGTGTTTGTGTGTGTGTGAGATTCTTGATTGTTGGTGGTTTTCCTTGTTGGGAAGAGGTAAAATTTGTTATTTTTACAGTTGATTGTTAGGTGGGACCATTAACCCTTTAGACAGGCCTGTGCAAAAAAAGCTTAGTTTCTGACTTGTATATGGAGTTATATGGAGTATAACAGCATATTATATTGTGTGTGTGTGTGTTTGAGAGAGAGAGAGAGAGAGAGAGAGAGAGTGTGTGTGAGAGAGACCTTTGCGCACTTACTTTGATGTTTTTGAGAAAATCAAAATGTACACCTCAGCTCTCAGAACTACATGGAGTAAACAAAAGTGTATTTATGCACCTGCTGCCTTTTAATGGTGGTGATAAGTATAGACTAAACAAAAGCAAAGTGTTTATTTAAACACTTGCATGCCATCCTACTGGTCATTTGTTGGTGAGAAGAGCAGCAAGCAACACAAGAAAGGGCTTGACTTGTACCAAAGTTTTAGAAATGATTATGCAGCTTGACCCCTCCAGCGAGCTTCAGTATATTTGAAGTTGGTATTGCATTTTGGTTTATAATAAATTATGTTCATAAATCTGATGCAAAGTAGATTTTTTACAGAATAATCAAAAAGTGTATCATTGAAGGATTTTAAGGTTTTAAACTGACTTTACCATCAAGAAAAGACAAGCATTTCACACATAGGCCATCCGTACTTTTCACCATCAAAAGGCAACAGGTGCATAAACACACTTCTTTTTTTTATTGTTTACTCCATGTAGTTCTGAGAGCTGAGGTGCATATTTGGATTTTTTCAGATACATCAAGGTAAGTGCACAAAGGTCGCTCTCTCTCTCTCACACACACACACTATAATTTGCTGTTATACTCCATATAACTCCATATACAAGTCAGAAACTAAGCTTTTTTTGCACAGGCCTATCTAAAGGGTTAATGGTCCCACCTAGTGATCAACTGTAAAAAATAACACATTTTACCTCTTCCCAACAGGGAAAACCACCAACAATCAAGAATATCACACACACACAAACACTATAATTTGCTGTTATAATCCATATAACTCCATATACAAGCCAGAAACTAAGCTTTTTTTTTTTTTTTTTTTTTTTTTTTTTTTTTTTTTGCACAGGCCTATCTAAAGGGTTAATGGTCCCACCTAGTGATCAACTGTAAAAATAAAATTTTTTACCTCTTCCCAAAAGGGAAAACCACAAACAATCAAGAATGCATGATTTTATGGTGTCATGGCTTTGCAATGAGGGAGAAAAAATTAAAATCTAATGCTGCACAAAAACTAACAATGCATCAAAGCCAATGTTGTTACTAATCTTTGACTGTGATAAAAGGTAAAAAAATATCCAGTCCACAATCACTTTTTATATTGAAAATATGTCATTTTGTGTTTTTTTTTTTCCAAAATCAGTGACATCATTTATGAACTTGGTAATTAAAGAGTTAAAATCTTGGATTTTTTAAAAAAATTGATCAGGACTGAGGTTGATTAATAGATTTATGCAAAAAAATTAGAAAAAAAAATATTTATCTGATACATTTTTACAGCAGTTTAATTTAGTGGATGTTTTCATCCACGAACATAACGAAAGGGTAGTGAATTTGTCCACACTGTATTGTTAAGTTTTGGAAAATTTTCAAAGCATTTTCCCAAAATATGTGTCAAAATAAGATTTGTCACCAAAAATCATTCCATTTGCTGAAACACAGAGAAAGTTGTGGCCAAAATAAGACTCAACTTTACCCCCTAGTGGACGAAAACCCCATTATCCCCAACAACGCATAAGGGTTAATTGCTTTTGTACATTTTTTAGGATTTTTTATTATGAAAAATAGTTAATAACTTCACCATTATTGAACATAATAGTTAATAACTTTAATGTAACACACTGTACTTCCACCAAATTCAGTTAACACATCACTGCCCTACTGCTGGTTATACTACAACTTTGATTTTGAAAGTAATTGCTTTGGCACATTTTTTATGATTTTTTTATTATGAACAATAGTTAATAACTTTACTGTAACACACTGTACTTTCACCAAATTCAGTTCACAAATCACTGTTCTCCTGCTGGTTATACTACAACTTTGATTTTGAAAGTAATTGCTTTGGCACATTTTTTATGATTTTCTATTATGAAAAATAGTTAATAACTTCACCGTTATTGAACATAATAGTTAATAACTTTACTGTAACACACTGTAATTTCACCAAATTCTGTTCACACATCACTGCTCTCCTGCTGGTTGTACTACAACTTTCATTTTGAAAGTAATTGCTTTGGCACATTTTTTATGATTTTTTTATTATGAAAAATAGTTAACTTCACTGTTATTGAACATAATAGTTAATAACTTTACCTGAACACACTGTACTTTCACCAAATTCAGTTCCCACATCATTGCTCTCCTGCTGGTTATACTACAACACTCGTTTTGCAAATAATTGCTTTTACACATTTTTTATAAATTCTAATTTAGGAAAAAATGTTAATAACTTTACTGTAACACACTGTACTTTCACCAAATTCAGTTCACACATCACTGCTGTCCTGCTGGTTATACTACAAGACTCATATTGAATATATATATATATATATATATATATATATATATATATATATATATATATATATATATATATATATATATATATATATATATATATTTGCAATATTGAATTTTTTTATTTTTTTATTTTTTTTTATGATTTTTTATTATGAAAAACAGTTAATAACTTTACTGTACTTTCACTATATTGATTTTTATAATAAATGTTTCATTTTGCAAGTAATTGCTTTTGCACATTTTTTATGATTTTCTATTATGAAAAATAGTTAATAACTTCACCGTTATTGAGCATAATAGTTAGTAACTTTACTGTAACACACTGTACTTTCACCAAATTATGTTCACACATCACTGCTCTCCTGATGGTTATACTGCAACTTTCATTTTGAAAGTAATTGCTTTGGCACATTTTTTATGATTTTTTTTATTATGAACATTAGTTAATAAGTTTACTGTAACACACTGTACTTTCACCAAATTCAGTTCACACATAACTGCTCTCCTGCTGGTTATACTACAACTTTCAATTTGAAAGTAATTGCTTTGGCAGATTTTTTATTATGAACAATAGTTAATAACTTTACTGTAACACACTGTACTTTCACCAAATTAAGTTCACACATCACTGCTCTCCTGCTGGTTATACTACAACACTCATTTTGAAATTAATTGCTTGTACACAACACCCGGCTCTCCTTAAGTGCGGCCTCGCAGCGGCAGGCTTCCAAAGAGCCTGGGCAGCGCCCCCAATCTCACCGCAGCAAAGCCTCACTGGCTTCCCGCTTCGACTCAACCTTTACCTGTGGCTCATCCAGCCGCAGCGTCATCATGCAGCCGGGCCTCAAGCTCTCACGCTAGCGAGATTTTCTTAATTTCGTGAGTATTTTTTCCTTTATTTTAAATTACACTTCACTCAGATAAACGGATGAAAAAGATTGATTTGCGAGAAAATGATTTCAGCTATGTAACTAAACGATTATCGATTATCCACTTTTTTCCTAAGCGCAGAAGTGAGCCTATGGTGAGACTTTAGTTTCATTAGCTGCTATAGTTAAATAACGAGGAGAATAACAATGTGCAGTAAACAGTAAAACTGTTTGCAGTACAAACTAGAGTGTTCTTAATTAAGATAACAGATTAAAATAATGATAGGGCACATCAATTTTCAATATCAAGCAGCAAAACCAACTGTTTTGTACAGCTAAAAATAAGGTTTACCACTAAGAAACAATCAACAAGTACAACCTAATTCACATGTGACGTGAGTATTACTAGGCAACTCTCTCCAAGTCTAGTCAACGTGCGCATCGGCTAGCTTTTCAATACTTTTTTCTTCGCGTGATTAAGAGCAAATGCATGTGTTTTTAAACCTAATAACCTTAAAGTTGGATGTAAAAAAAAAAAAAAAACCCCGCTGCAGTTCTCGCTCCCGCAGGAACCTCCATCTACACTGCCGCTGCAGTGTCTGCTCCTGCAGGAGCCTCTATCTATATCTCTCCGCTCCCTCAGGAGCTTTTCCCCATTTTCTCCACTGCCGCTGCAGTGTCTGCTCCCACAGAAGCCTCTATCTATATCTCTCCGCTCCCTCAGGAGCTTTTCCCTATTTTCTCCACTGCCGCTGCAGTGTCTGCTCCCGCAGGAGCCTCTATCTATATTTCTCCACTGCCGCTGCAGTGTCTGCTCCTGCAGGAGCCTCTATCTATGTTTCTCCACTGCTGCAGCAGCGAACGCTTTCACAGAAGCCAAGGAAAGGAGAAAGAAAGAAGAAGAGAGAGGAAAAAAAAACCTGGCCCTTATCAAACAATAGCCTTAAAATTACCTGAAATACATATATAGTAGCAATGAGGCCTTGGTGATCGGTTTAAATGAGGTATGAAAAGCAATTAACGATACTGTTCTATTGAACAAACTTGACGTATTTTAAACAATATAATGTACATGCATTGTCAAAAGCCTTCAAAGGGCACCAACTTCCCGATGATTGTTTCTCCATGTCACTTTGCAATTTAATCCTCGTTTGGCTAAACATTTAATTCAAATGTACACTTAATCTTGAATTTTTAAACAATTCTTTACAACAGAGGTGATCATAAATCCTTGAATGTGGACATCAAAAGTTGCCATTTTTCATGCGAGCCCTCTTGATATAAAAATAAATAAATAATAATAATAATAATTTTTGACTTACTGTAGCAGGCAGATCACTCACTGTTCATGATGCACGAACTATTGGAGGAAAATCCCCAATACTGATTTGGGGGTTTATATGAACGTGTTTGTGAGGGGAGCTGACTGTCTAATAAAAAGTTTACGTGGTATAATTTCACAAAGCTTGCGAGAACATTCTGGTTTTGCTTCAAATTGGGTTATTAAATCAGATTATGTGTATGATTATTGTTATATAACTAAATGATATGAAATGATATGTACATGAATTATATAACTTAAATTAACTGTAATTACATATTTAGGTTAAATAAAGATGTCAGTCTTCATTTATTTATTTTTCCTTCTCCTTTTTTAGGAAACAAATCAAAGAAACAAATCAAATGACTTACCCAATCATTTATATATATATTAAAAAAAAAAAAAAAAACATACTGTAAAACAGTGATATTTTTGGCTTAAGGCTATCATACCGGTCCATACCCATTAACAATCAGCCCTTTCAATGGCCCGCCTTCTCAGTTTTGTATTAGCCACTGGAGTGGCTACTTGGAAAATTCTGGGATAAGAAACTCCTAATCGATCTGTCAGCTCCGTATAACTTGCCATTTTGAAACATAATCACCTCGATTACTCTTGATGACTTCTGAAATTCTGGGAGACGAAGAAAGAAAAAAAATATATATATTTCATGGGTCTTGGCACTTGGCTGGCAAAAGTCGACATCACCTCAGATTTCAGAGTTATGCCTATGCATCCAGATTCATAGCACTTATTTTGGGTACACTGGCACAGGAAATTCTATTTATTTTATTTTTTGTATGCTTAACTTTCGAATGCAAAGACCGCACCAAGATTTTCTGACACGTTGTCGGAAGCAGCTCATCAGATTTTTTAAACAGTTACACAAAGTAATCCTCATAGCATCTACCCATTTAGACAACCCAAATTGTTCTCAGTATTGAACTCCCTGGCAGGTGCTGCAAGAGCTTTCTCGGTCGAGTAAATGTTTTTCTTTCAAGTATCGGTGTTGCTTAGCCGTCCGCGCAGTGAGTATTGAACTCCCGTCGAATGCTGCAAGAGCCCTCCCGGTCAAGCGATCTCTGCCTTTCCATCCAACTACCGGCGAACCTGACCAGTCCGTGTCGTGAGTATTGAGCTCCTACTAGATGCCGTCAAGAGCCTCTCGGCTACACTCCTTTACTTTAAAAAAAAAAAAAAAAAAACATTCACTGTCTGGCCAAATACTGGCCAGTCAACTTTACCTTTCCGTCTTATGTTCGGAGAGGCTTACCCGTTTGATGTCACGAGTATTTACCTCCCATCAGACGTCGGCGAGAGCCTCCTGTCTAGACAACATTACTTTTTCCTTTCTACGATCGGTGAGGCTTACCCGTTCGGCGCTGCGAGTATTGAGCTCCCGTCGGATGTCGGCGAGAGTCTCCTGGCTAGACAACTTATTTTTTCATCCTATGGTCAACAAAGGCTTACCTGTCTGATGCTGTGAGTATTGAGCTCCCATCGGACGTCGGCGAGAGCCTCCCGGCCACACACCCTTACCTTTTCCTCCTTCGGTCAGCGAGGCTTACCCGTTCGATGCCTTGAGTATTGAGCTTCCATCAGACGCTGGCGAGAGCCTCCTTGCAACACAACTTTACCTTTCGGCTAGACAACCTTACCTTTTCCTTTCTGCGGTCGGCGAGGCTTACCCGTTCGATGCCTTGAGTATTGAGCTCCCATTGGACATCGAGCGAGAGTCTCACGGTCACCTAACTTTTCGTTCCTGTTTGACGGGTGGCGATGCTCAGCCGTACGATGTTAATAGTCTCGACCTCCTGCCAAACGCTGTCCAAATCTTTTCCCCCCACCTCGTGAGGCTTACCCATTCGATGCCCTGAGTCCTGATCTCCCATCGGATGCCGCGAGAACCCGCGCAGTCGGGTTTTCCTTTTCCCGCTCCCCGGCCGGCGAGGCTTACCCGTCTGATGCCGTTGAGTATTGTGCTCGTGTCAGATGTCAGCGAGAGTGCTCCTGGTTGGGTTTCTTTACTTGCTGCCCACAAACAGGTCTTATCCATCTGATGCCGTGAGTATTGATCTCCCGTCGGATGTCGCTAGAGTCCTCTTTGCCGGCGGCCCAAAGCGTGTTTATCTGCTTAACTGAGAGGACCTACACGTCCGTCGTCCTGAGTCTCGATCTCCAGTCGGAGGCTTCATGGGCCCTCTCGGTCAGTTATCTGCCCTGGTTGCCCACTGATTAGAAGGGGATCCCCAAATCACGTAGTCCGATACCAGCAGCCGGTAGGGCCTACCTTTCCAAATGTATAAGTCACTCCCACCGGAATACGTAGGCTCTTCCGGCCTGCCAACCAGCTGACTTTCCAAATATCAGCCCCGGCCAGATCTCAATGCTATTGTGGGGGGGGTTCTTAGTCTGGCGGCTGTCCTTTTGCTATTGCCTTTTTGGGGGGTACTCTAGGTTCGGGCCATTCCCGAGCTCGGAGCCATTCCCCGGACAGCACGCCAAATATGCATTATATACTTCAGCTAATTATATGTAAGTGTGAACTTGTGAAATGAGGTTTTATTTGAGATGTTTGTGTGTAGGTGTTAAGTTGGTTAGTGTAATTAGCACAGGTGGAGCTCACTTAAGATAATCAACACTAGGGTATAAATACAGCTGACTTACCCCATCCATTGATGGTTTATCAGCATCCCCCCTCCACCCCATCTCCTCCACTTAAGAGTTCATTTTACACTTATGTGGGGGGGGGGGTACTCTAGGTTTGGGCCATTCCCTAGCTCGGAGCCCTTCCCCGGACAGCACGCCAAATATGCATTATATACTTCAGCTAATTATATGTAAGTGTGAACTCGTGAAACAGTCTGTGATGATTTTGGGTACAATGTCATCTGCTGGTGTTGGTCCATTGTGTTTTTTGAAAACCAAAGTCACTGCACACGTTTACCAAGAAATTTTGGAGCACTTCATGCTTCCTTCTGCTGACCAGCTTTTTGAAGATGCTGATTTCATTTTCCAGCAGGATTTGGCACCTGCCCACACTGCCAAAAGCACCAAAAGTTGGTTAAATGACCATGGTGTTGGTGTGCTTGACTGGCCAGTAAACTCACCAGACCTGAACCCCATAGAGAATCTATGGGGTATTGTCAAGAAGAAAATGAGAAACAAGAGACCAAAAAAATGCAGATGAGCTGAAGGCCACTGTCAAAGAAACCTGGGCTTCCATACCACCTCAGCAGTGGCCCAAACTGATCACCTCCATGCCACGCCGAATTGAGGCAGTAATTAAAGCAAAATGAGCGCCTACCAAGTATTGTGTACATGTACAGTAAATGAACATACTTTCCAGAAGGCCAACAATTCACTAAAAATGTTTTTTTTTATTATTATTATTATTATTATTGGTCTTATGAAGTAATTTAATTTGTTGAGATAGTAAATTGGTGGGTTTTTGTTAAATGTGAGCCAAAATCATCACAATTAAAAGAACCAAAGACTTAAACTACTTCAGTCTGTATGCATTGAATTTATTTAATACACGAGTTCCACAATTTGAGTTGAATTACTGAAATAAATTAACTTTTGCATGACATTCTAATTTATTAAGATGCACCTGAACATAAAAATAAAGTTTTGTCCTCATATATTTACATAAAAAAAGAGAGTTTGCTCAGAATCGACATTACATTAATAAAAAGATTAAGATAAACATATTTCATCTTGTAACAGCATTTCAATTATAATGTGCTACCTGTGTGTGCTTATGAATTTTCCCCACAGAGACTACAAATTAGAAGCACGCCCAACAGAGATTCACGGTCGCTGAGAACTACACTCACCTGCCCATTACACACTCAACATCAACCCACACTTGACATTGCACACTTACACCACTGTTTTGCCTTGTTTTGGTTTTGTTTAGTTTTCTCCTCTTCAAGGTCTGTGTCAGTCTAGGTTCTAGATCTCCCTCACCGCATCAAAACATGTTTTGCACAACAGACCCTGTTGGCCACTGGGAGGACCTCGAGACTTGGCTAAGTGTCGCAACAGACAGCCTCGTACCTAAGGCTGCTGGAACACTGAAGCATCAGACACAGGACCAGCTGGATGACAACATAACAAGCCTCATGAGACAAGACCCAAGTCAGAGCTACAGTCACAAAGAACTAGCCAAGATCAGCGGCTCCTTAAGCCACACACTCATCGCCACCCTTAAGCTGAGCGACAGGTACGCCGCCCATCTCCAGCAGGAGCTAACACGCACACAACGACGCGACGAACGCGTCGGTCCTGATGAAGTGGAACAAGGTGCAGAGGAAGAGATCACCAGGCTAAAAGAGACCCTAGTAGCTACTACAAAAGAAATGGAACAAGTCAAGGAAGACTACACTGATCTCTCCAACAAGCTACAGTATGCGGAACAGCTCCTGGAAAAGGCCAAGGCCGACTTCAGAGACAAGAACGGCAGAATAAAAGTTCTTGAAACTCACCTGGATGAGTCAAGAAACGAGATCAGCCGCGTAACACGACAGCTGGACTACATCAAAAGGGAGTCAGACAGCTTCAGAGAGGAACTCAGACATTCCTACGAGCTGCGTCCTGAACCTCCAAAGACACGACGGGCACCAGTCTCAACAAGGACTAGTGGCTGCCCTGGAGATGAAACAAGGTCATAAGGAATCTTCCCAATTGTTCTACAGCCGACTCAGACAAGCGTACTGTACAGCAATCAGTACAACGCTGTAAAGTCCACAGCAAATCAACAAAGTTACTTGAACATAAAAAAATTGACAGAAAAAATAAAGCTCAAGAGGAGAGTTTTGAGGAGTCTTGGAGAGTGTCCGTCTCAAGAATAAGAGTTTGTGTAAATTTTTAAGCGGGAGAAATTTTCTTTGTCTCAGTTTTATGGCCCATTTGCATGTTTATTGCTGGTCTGGAGGATTGGTGCAGTTTTACCCAAAATATGGTACAAATAGTATGGTGCATTTAAAGATCACATAGAGTACATCATGGTTTGAGGAATAAAAAGCAGCTCATTTTGATACCAAGAACGAAACATCTAGAAGATATTAAACCAGAGATACATTTATACACCTGAATATCAGCATTTAGAGCTTAACTAAATAAAAAAAAATGTCTTTATGTGTGTGTTATGTGTATTGTGAGCTTGGGGGTAGTTTGCTGGCCATCAGACATCTGCTGCCAGGTACTGAGGATGTCTCCTAGGACACTGGAATGTGTTTGAAGTCGATGGGGAGACCAGAGAGTTGATCTGTTTAGCCTTTTCTTGATAATGGGGGAAAACCATTGGCAATTTAGCACCCATATAACTGTAGAATATGGGGCCAGGTCTGTAATTTATATGCAAATGTCAAAAGGCTAAAAGGGTCTCTAAGACATACAGCCCAAATGATCATCAGTGATCCTATGCAGATGCTACAGAATCCCCCCTTTTGGCTGATGAAGTTCACCTGCAAACATTGTCAGACAACAGTTGTCATGATGGTCGGACAGCAGGTGGATCATGATGATCGGATGGCAGGTGGATCCTGATTGTCAGATGGCAGGTGAATCCTGATGGTCATATGGCAGGTGGATCAGGAAGGCCAGATGGCAGGTGGTTTCTAATTTTCCTCAGCCTTTGGATCCTCAGCTTATGTGTTAACCTGTTAACCTGCACCCCCTATTTTGGGACTCACAGCTGAAAATGACCTACCTAACTTAAAATTGTAACAGTTCCTGACTTCAGTTGGCTACACACAAAATATTGGTGTCTTTGGAAGGAAGAGTCTTTGGGCTTTACTATCCATCATCCAGAGTTGATAAAGATCAAAAAGATTAAAAGCTATAGACAGTGAAGTGCCTTGAAAAAAAAAATTGTAACACATTGAATTTTTTGTTTTTTAAATTTCATATAAAAATACATGAAATCAGTCCTGGAGCAATCCACAAAAATAATGGGCTGAAAGTCACATGTCTCATGAGTTTCTATTTCAAATTGTAACGGTGGCGCCCTAGTGACAATTTGGAAAAAAGTATCTATTTTATAGTTCGGGCGCCAGACAGGATTTTGGCCTGTCACCAAAAAAATATCAAAATAACGTGATAGCTCAGGTAGATGTTGGAACCACAGTTACAAAAGAACTAAATGGATTGCTTGCACGTTAAATGATGGAAGACAAACAACAGCTTGCAGTTTGAAAGAATTCATTCTTTTTTCCCCCTCTTTATACACAATTCTGGAAACACAAAGACCCATATAAACAAAGGGGAGAAAAAAAAAACAAACAAACAAAAAATAAAAAAACAACAAATTGCAAACGACAAGGTTTTCATACAAACATAACTAAATGAACTGAGTAGCCCCTTGGCGGCATTTTCCCGACACATGAGTAAAGTAAACAAGATCAGCAGATCCGAGGCATTCTCTTCTAAATAAAACACTCATCAGTGGTCCATAAAAGAAAAAAACAAAACAGGATTAGTTAATTCTATACTCTTGACCAACAAAAGTCATATTTACACTGAAAGGAAAATGAAATGAAGGTCAGTAATACGAATCGTTCACTTAGAGTGAATCGCGAATGTGTGGTTGCAGTGCGTGCGACTAAGTGCGTGCGTTAGTGTGTGAGTGCGTGTAAAAAAATATCGCTGACCATGACTGGCAGGGAAAAGTTCCTTGGGAGGCAGCGTTTTCTCCGGAGTAGCAAAACCCCATGGATTAGCGATCCTGTGAGTTCCTTCAGCAGTTCGTAACACTCTCTGCAGCCGGTGGATCTACATTTCCGCACTCGCCCCGACCAAATACCAAAGCGTGCGTCTCACTCCTGCCGATCGACTCCTCAGGTAAAACTCGCATCCATTGTGTGATTTGCTCAACTGCCTCTTGGAGTCCGAGTTTACCATTTCCCCCCTTTTTCCCAGCAATTCTTCCTTTTTATAATTTCCAGTTAATTGTTTAACATCCTGATATGGGCACGGTAGGGGCGGATTTTCTTTACACCGCCACAAAATCAGAAAATACAATAAGAATAATTTGAGCAATAAAAAGAAATGAGAAAAAAAGAATTAACTATGTATGCCAATAACAGTACATCATGAGATTGATAGAAATGCAGCATTGACACTGATAGATGCTAATACAAGTCAAGTCACCTTTTTTATATAGCGCTTTATACAAAACAGAGTGTGTCAAAACAACTGAACAACATTAATTAGGAAAACAGTGTGTCAATAATGCAAAATGACAGTTAAAGCAGTTCATCATTGAATTCAGTGATGTCATCATTAATCTCAGTTCAATTTAAATAGTATCTGTGCAATCATTTGCAATCAAGTCAATGATATCGCTGTAAATAAGGTGTGTCCAACTAAGCAAGCCGTAGGCCACAGCGGCAAGGAACCAAAACTCCATTGGTGACAGAATGGAGAAAAAACCTTGGGAGAAACCAGGCTCAGTCGGGGGGCCAGTTCTCCTCTGGCCAGACGAAACCAGCAGTTCAATTTCAGGCTGCAGCAAAATCAGATTGTGCAGAAGAATCATCTGTTTCCTGTGGTCTTGTCCCGGTGGTGGTCTGAGACAAGGTCTTTACAGGGGATCTGGGGATCATCTAGTTGTCCTTCTCTCCACTGTCTTTCAGGGCTGTAGAGGTCCTTTCCAGGTGCTGATCCACCATCTGGGCTGGATACGTACTGGATTCGGGTGACTGCAGTGACCATCTGATCTGGATACAGACTGCATCTGGTGGCTACGGTGATCTCGGAATAAGAGAGAAACAGACTAATATTAGCATAGATGCCATTCTTCTAACGATGGAGCAAGTACATTGGATGTTACGGGAAGTGTTCCCGGTTCCGGTTTACCTAATTGATGCAGCCTAAAAATCCTTTAATGGATTTGGATATTAGAAGCGTATTAGTGTGTTATGTGTAAGCCAGGTTAAAGAGATAGGTCTTTAATCTAGATTTAAACTGCAAGAGTGTGTCTGCCTCCCGAACAATGTTAGGTAGGTTATTACAGAATGTAGGCGCTAAATAGGAAATACCTAGGATATTCTAGGTATTATTAAATTGCCAGAGTTTTCAGAACGCAGAGGGCGTGGAAGACTCTAATGTAACAAGAGCTTGTTCAAATACTGAGGTGTTAAACCATTCAGCGCTTTATAAGTAATAAGCAAGATTTTAAAATCTATACAATGTTTGATAGGGAGCCAGTGCAGTGTTGACAGAACCGCGCTAATATGATCATACTTCCTGGTTCTAGTAAGAACTCTAGCTGCTGCATTTTGGACTAGCTGGAGTTTGTTTATTAAGTGTGCAGAACAACCACCCAATAAAGCATTACAATAATCTAACCTTGAGGTCATAAATGCATGGATTAACATTTCTGCATTGACATTGAGAGCATAGTCATTTAGATATATTTTTGAGATGGAAAAATGCAGTTTTACAAATGCCAGAAACTTGGCTTTCTAAGGAAAGATTGCTATCAAATAGCACACCTAGGTTCCTAACTGATGACGAAGAATTGACAGTGCAGCCATCAAGTCTTAGATAGCGTTCTAGGTTATTACATGCAGAGTGTTTAGGTCCTGTAATTAACACCTCTGTTTTTTTTTCAGAATTTAGCAGTAAGAAATTGGATTCCGTTAATTTTTCAAATTGGTATGTTTCGCCGGGCCGCGAAGAAATATAGAGCTGAGTATCATCAGCATAACAGTGAAAGCTAACACTGTGTTTCCTGATGATATCTCCCAAGTGTAACATGTAAAACATGAAGAGTAATGGCCCTAGTACTGAGCCTTGAGGTACTCCATACTGCACTTGTGATCAATATGATACCTCTTCATTTACTGCTACAAATCGATGGCGGTCATATAAGTACGATTTAAACCATGCTAATGCACTTCCATTAATGCCAACAAAGTTTTCTAGTCTATGCAAAAGAATGTTGTGGTCAATAGTATTGAACACAGCACTAAGATCCAATAGCATTAATAGAGAGATACAACCACGATCAGATGATAAGAGCAGGTCATTTGTAACTCTAAGGAGAGCAGTCTCAGTACTATGATACGGTCTAAATCCTGACTGGAAATCCTCACATATACCATTTTTCTCTAAGAAGGAATATAATTGTGAGGATACTACCTTTTCTAGTATCTTGGACAGAAAAGGGAGATTCGGGATCGGTCTGTAATTAACTAGTTCTTTGGGGTCTAGTTGTGTTTTTTTGATGAGAGGCTTAATAACAGCCAGTTTGAATGTTTTCTTCCTAATCTAATGACAATGACAAATTAATAATAGTAAGAAGAGGATCTATGACTTCTGGAAGCACCTCTTTTAGGAGCTTAGATGGAATAGGTTCTAACATACATGTTGTTGGTTTAGATGATTTAACAAGTTTATACAATTCTTCCCCTCCTATAGTAGAGAATGAGTGGAACTGTTCCTCAGGGCATCTATAGTTCACTGTCTGATGCAATACTGTAGCTGACGGCTGCATGGTTACAATTTTATCTCTAATAGTATCGATCTTAGAAGTAAAGTAGTTCATAAAGTCATTACTGCTGTGCTGTTGGGAAATGTCAACACTTTGCTTTATGCTTTATTTTTCGTTAATTTAGCCACTGTATTGAATAAATACCTGGGGTTATGTTTGTTTTCTTCTAAAAAAGACGAAAAGTAATCAGATCTAGCAGTTTTTAATGCTTTTCTGTAGGATAGGTTACTTTCCCACCAAGCAATACGAAATACCTCTAGTTTTGATTTCCTCCAGCTGTGCTCCATTTTTGCAACTAAACCTTGCCATTTTAGAATTTTGGTTTCCTTCGACTCCGCATGAGCCAAGGACGCAGAAGAAAAAAGAATTTTAATTTTCTGGCTCACGGTTCAAAAGTTATTAGCATAAACATGAGTCCAACTTTGGACAAGTGTTGGCACTAGAGAGTTTGAGTTAAAGACTCCAAATTTGCTATGGTGACTTTTCTCACTGTCTCACTATCAGTGTGCCAAATTTCACAACTTTCCTGTAAGCGGTTCTATGGTATGCCATAGACTTGTGGCAGAAGAAGAAGAAGAAGAATAACGCCAACGATTTCAATAGGTGCCTACGCACCTTTGGTGCTTGGCCCCAAATAATAACGCCAACAAAAACAATAATTGCAAGCAGCAATTACGGGGCCAAGCACTACAGAAGCAAGCTTCAGACCAATGTCAGGAATGAGTAAATAAAACCATTTTAAGATTATTTAAGGCAAAATGGCTGAAAAATCATAAATACAATTGTTAGTAATATGATTTATTGGCTTATCACTTTTGACCAATAGGTGGCACTGTTACCAGATTAATGTGGCATGGTCAGTGTGAGGTGACAATGGCACATACAAAGTTTGGTGTCAATATGTCAAATATTTGGAGAGATACAACCTGAGATGCAGTTTTGCACTATGCCTAAAATTTGTAGCGGCACTGTATTAAAACGTTTCGTTTATCTACAAGAAATCTGTAATTTTTTGTCAGCACAGTCTGAAGATCATCTGACTCGATTTTGGTGAAAATCCAAGGAATCTATCAACATCAGTCTCATTACAATTGGTTAATGTAAGCAAAAGTTATTAGCATTTTTCTAAATTTCATTATAACTTTTGACCATAAGGTGCACTGCCCCCAAACTTTTTGAGTACCATGAGGGTTTGGAGCCGAAGATTTTTGTAATTTGTTTCATAACGATACGCTTATGTGTTTATAAAATACAGCATTTTAGAACATAATTCAAAATGGCCGATGCCCAAAATGGCTGACATGGGAAAACTGGGTATCATTCAATTCGAGATGATGCACTAAATTTAAAGAGACCAGTTTTGTGATGACAAAGCATTCAGAAGTTATGAGCAAAAATATGCATTTTTCATATCTCCTGAACACTGGGGGCACTGTGCCGAACAACACTGCAGGGTAGTTTCAGGTCATGCTTGTTATAACACACACCAAGTTTGGTCTCAATAGGCCAAACCGTTGCGGACATATAGCCTCACGTTCACTTTTGCATGCTTTTCATAGAATTCATTCACGTGTTATTGGGAAATCGTATGACTAATCAACTTGAATTCCATAACTTTGTGCCAGCACTGTCTGAAGATGATCTGGTTCAATTTTTGTGACAATCAGTTCAACGACCTAGGACGAGTTCAAAAAAGTAGTTTTTACGAACAATTGAAAATAGCGAAAAAACTAAACCTTACGATTTTTTAAATTTGGTGTCGTTTCAACTCAGCATGAGCCAAGGAATCAGAGGAAAAAAAATAATTTGAATTTTTTGGCTTACGGGTCAAAAGTTATTAGCATAATTTTTTTTTTTAAGTGGTGGCGCTAGAGTTGGAGACTCCAAATTTGCTATGGTAACTTTTCTCATTGTGCTCTATCAGTGTGCCAAATTTTACAACTTTCCCGCAAGCAGTTCTATGGGCTGCCATAGACTTGTGGCAGGAAAAAAAAAATAATCACACTAAAGGATAAAATAGGTCTCTGAGCACCTTCGGTGCTTGGCCCCTATATATAGCTGCAAGCAGCAATTATGGGGCCAAGCACTAAACATGCAAGCATCAAACCAGCTCCAGCAATGAGCAATTAAAACCATTTTAGGATGTTTTTAGTCAAAATGGTGGAAAAATCATAAAATACAACCACTAGTAATTGGATTTATTGGCTTATCACTTTTGACCAACAGGTGGCACTATTATCAAGTCAATGTGGTGTGTTCTGTGCAAGATTACAAAGGTACACACAAGGTTTGGTGTCATTTTGTCAAAGCTTTGCAGAGATACAGCCTAAGATGCAATTTGGCACCTTTCAAGCAAATTAGTTACATCATTAATTAGATACATCAATAGATGCCCAAAATGGCTGACATGGCAAAATTAGATATGGTTAGACTCTGCATGCTCCAATAAATCCAATGTGTTTTGTGATTTTTGGCCAAAGCATTGAGAAATTATTAGCAAAAACTTAATTTTTTTGTATCTCCTGACCATTGCAAAGTGAGATGAATGATGACTGGTCTGTCTTGCGTGCGCAAACACGCAATGGAAAAGGGAAGTTGATTTATCAAGTTAATCCATAGTCGAGTGGTGGATGGAAGCCAGTGATTTCAGTGACACAGGTTCAAATCCCGGATTAAGGCCCCGATATACTTCAAATGAAATCGAAGAACAAACTGATATGATGTCATTTCGAACAACATCAGGCCGAAACAAAGTTCTTTTTGAGTTCGTTTTGATAGTTCGAAACAGCTCACCAAAGTGAACTTTCTGGGGGAGTTCATTTGACTCCTAAACACCTTTGAGCTTCCATTGGTCCGTGGCGATTGCGCAATCGGTGGGTGTGTTCTGAAACTCCACCTTCTTTGACGTGCGATTTTTTTCCCCCCGGAGTATCGACGACCCGGAGTTATGCAAAAAGCGATGCAGAGAAACATCCGAGACAAGTTTTCCAAAGCCATAAAAAGAATGAAAGGAAAGAGTAAAGATATAAGGTAGCAAGTACCAAATACATCTGTTTCAAATAAATGTTACACCATACTGCTGCTGTTGTTGTTTTTCTTTCAGTAAGTGAATTTAAAGGGTATACAATAAATGAAATGCCAAACGAACATACAATAATAAACCTTTGTTTTTATCAAAAGTAAATAATGAAACCACATAAAATCAAAAAGGTATTGTAAGGGTGGTTTCCCTACAGTGGTTCAGGCTGTAAGATTGCCGAAGGACTAAAGAAACGTTATCAGCACCATGGTATAAAACTGTACATTTCTAGTCTGTTACCACCCACTGCCACTTATACCAACGACGGAAATAAGCGCAGTTACAATAGCTAAATATGTGGGAGAGCGTTGCTATTAAGTGACTATATTGTATTGCAATAGGTAGTACTTCAAAGTTAATATTGAATCAAGATTAGTTGGCACATAATTAATAATTGAAATGGTTTAATAACAATATTTTGTTATGGTTACACTTTAATTGGTTACAAAATAGATGAAGGATAGTAAAACATATAGTTAATTGTACCTAACATGTATGTAAAATATTACCTGAGAGAGAAAGAGAGAGGGGAAGATGGAAAGAGAGAGAAAAAAGAGGGAGAGAGGGCAGAGCCCTGAGAAGAGAGTTCCAGCAAAGAAAAGCCAGCAGAGAGAAAAAGACAGAGCAACATTTACAGTCTTCTTTTATCCCTTCCTTGACCATGTGACTGAAACCCAAATGCGAGACATTCAAACTGACCAATCAGCAGACTACAGCTTCACCCACTGTGCAAAAGGTGTGACAATTAGCAGACCCCCGATGTATAAACATGTTGGCCTACAGGCCTTGATCGATATCAGCAATTCTGTGTCTTCAGGAATGCCAAATGGCCCTTTTGTTACTCAAGATAGTTTGGGACAGGAAAACAGAAGTCTTTGATAATTTTTGACCTTACAGTTCCCCCCTTGGCACCGTTGGCCACACCTAAAGAGGCAAAAGGTGACACAGTCCATAGAAATATGATTTCTGTTGTGTGCAGATGTCATCTTCAGACTTCTGGTCCAGACGTGTTGCAGTTGCAGCTGGTCAGTCTTTGTTCTCCTTTCAGCCCTGAGATCTTCCTCAGATGGTGTTGCACCCTTCATAGATATGCAAATCGTCCATCGAATACTTCACACCTCCACAAGAGCAGGCACTGAAGTGGGGTAGAACCCCAGTGTTCCTCTTTCTGAAGCAGGACACGGGATGTGAACTAATGCCAGCAGGGATCATGTGATTTAAAAAGAACATATGGCACAACAAACAGCAAAAAAATAACATGGCATTTAGCATTGGTCAGACATTTGATGTGGTCAGATTGAATTTGTCTCTGGCAAAAGGCCCTTAAATTGATGTACTTAAAAAGATGGTCAAGGTGAGAACAAAAGATGATCTGAAAAGCTCTTAAACTGTTTTTGGAAACATAAAAATAATTGCATTATAATAAAATTAACAATTATTGTTAACACCCCCTTCATCAGTAAGAGTATCAGCAAATATTCAGTGTGACCAAATACAGAAATTAAAATGTTCAAAAACAATCATTGTTGCAACTGAAATGGACAACATACAAAGAAACAGAAATCAAATTAATTACATGACATATCAATGAAAATGTTTGTACTTAGGGAACAATGAGAAATACTAATTTACATCTCAAACTTGAGGAACAAACTAAGTGATTAGGTAAACCCAAAGAAAACAAAACAAATGATAATGGGATGAAATCTACAATTATAATACAGTCTGAATGTATAGACTTAAAAACATTTTTTTTTTTTGCATACATTTTTTAGGCAGTATCAGACAGATTTGATCCTGTGTGTGAAGATCAAATGGTGTTATCTGTGTGTCTGTATTTAGCTATGGCTATGTGTAAGTGTAATCATGCTCCAAACAAACACAAGGAAGTTTTACAATTGTGATGCAAATTTAGTCCTGTAGTAACAGGGAGCCAGCCTGAGAATGTGAGTATGTGGTGTGATCTGGCTCAAAATGCTTCAATACCAATGTTTTTTGTTAAGGGGCATGATGAAATGCAAAGTTCAGAGGTATTGGATCCTGTTGTGAGAAAAGCATTTTCATTGTTAAGACAATTGTGAATCACACTGTGGCCCCATGGCAATTCTAGGCTCCTGTACATTGCTTAACTGCAGCTATATGGAAAATAGCAGAGTGTACCACTCAGGAGACAAACAAACTCAGTATAGACACACATTCAACTTGAAATTGCTATACAATTCCAGTATTACAGTAATTCCAATTTCAAACAAGACACATGGTCTAGATGCATAGCATCTACAACCTTAAACCTAAGAGTTTCACACACTTACAGTAAAGCAGTCATGTATTTTAAAAGAATAAACTCAACTAGTCTTTGTACACATGTAGTTATACAAACAACTATAATGTGCTTTATGCACACAATGTGTTTAGCGCAATTGCAAATTTGAAAATACAAACAGGATAATTGACATTTGGATGTTTACATATTAAACTATCTGCTATTAAGCTGCTAACCCACTAGCAAGTGAAGTCAGTAGCTGGAGGCCTTGCATGAACAATGCAGTCAACTCACTAAGAGTTTTACCTACAAATGAGCATTGATATCTGCCTTTAGAAAGTGGTTTCCTATCTTTCTGAAAATAAGGTGGAGGTCTGCCCCTACCCAGTGACCAGCATTTTTCCTCTGTATGGCCTATTTTGTGACAGGAATTACAAAACCTGCTATCTTTGCCACAGGGTTGTTTGCTGTGTTCTCCTGAAGTTTGAGGATTTTTATGACTCTCTAATGCTTTCTTTACACCATGCGTTCTGGTCCACGACTCTGCGCTATTACGGTGCTGCATCACCTTAAGAACTGAAATCGGCACACTTTTTGAGCAGTGAGCAGTGGCACATGCTTCCTCTGAGCTAAAAGTTCTAGAATTATCACAGGAAGTCACCTCTTCCAAGAAGTGAACATGCTTTTTAGCCCCATCACTGTTGAGTGTTTTGGGAGACATGAACTCTTGTGCATTTAGCTTAGCCTTAAGATCTGCAATGGTGCCCTTGTGATTTTTACATTTTTCACTTAGAGCTAACTGTTCAGCTAGTAATTTATCTAGCTGTGATTGACGATTCTGAATCATTGCCTCTGACTTTTGTATTTCTGCATTTTTAGAATGCAGTTCTTTACAGTTAGCATATATACTTGAAGATAGATGTTTCATCAAATCACGTAGCCGAGTACAGCTTATGAAGTTTAAAGCCTCAATTGTTTCACCATGTTTTGATTTCTTTTGATGTTTACCAATTATGTCCCACCATTTGAACATTTCATCATCTGAACATCTAGTATCAATATATTCTTGAGTTTGCACAAGGTAGGCTCCAGTTTTTTGCTCCATAAAGCAAACAATGCATCACTTTCTTTAGACATTTTCCCTTCCATCCCTGAGGAGATAATCTGAATGGTGTCGGATTGTACAGTAATGGGACTATTGAAGCTTCTTATAACCTTCTTATTTCTATATCATACAAAATGGAGAATGAAAACATACTTACCAAGTCTGCAATCAGAAGGCCAGCTTTAATCCATTCATAAGATCAACTATGAAAAAATCCTCATTCTGATGACCAACCAAAGTAAATCTCAGAAAACTCACTGCAAGGGATCCCGGGTTTCGGCACCATCTGTAAGGGTGGTTTCCCTACAGTGGTTCAGGCTGTAGGATTGCCGAAGGACTAAAGAAACGTTATCAGCACGATGGTATAAAACTGTACATTTCTAGTCTGTTACCACCCACTGCCACTTATACCAACGACGGAAATAAGCGCAGTTACAATAGCTAAATATGTGGGAGAGCGTTGCTATTAAGTGACTATATTGTATTGCAATAGGTAGAACTTCAAAGTTAATATTGATTCAAGATTAGTTAGCACATAATTAATAATTGAAATGGTTTAATAACAATATTTTGTTATGCTTACACTTGAATTGGTTACACTTGAATTGGTTACAAAACAGATGAAGGATTGTAAAACATATAGTTAATTGTACCTAACATGTATGTAAAATATTACCTGAGAGAGTAAGAGAGAGGGGAAGATGGAAAGAGAGAGAAAAAAGAGGGAGAGAGGGCAGAGCCCTGAGAAGAGAGTTCCAGCAAAGAAAAGCCAGCAGAGAGAAAAAGACAGAGCAACATTTACAGTCTTCTTTTATCCCTTCCTTGACCATGTGACTGAAACCCAAATGTGAGACATTCAAACTGACCAATCAGCAGAGTACAGCTTCACCCACTGTGCAAAAGGTGTGACAATTAGCAGACCCCCGATGTATAAACATGTTGGCCTACAGGCCTTGATCGATATCAGCAATTCTGTGTCTTCAGGAATGCCAAATGGCCCTTTTGTTACTCAAGATAGTTTGGGACAGGAAAACAGAAGTCTTTGATAATTTTTGACCCTACAGTATAACAATTTATCCAGTTTAATAAAATAAATGAACACTAATAAAATAAAGTAACAAACTGACTCCAATATTGTTTTCCACATCATGCTAAAGTTTTCAGACTATGAGACATTCACACTTCCCATAAAGGACTGATTATGGAAATAGAATGGTTCTTTTGTATTGCAAAGTTGATACTTAACTCTGAATTGCTGCCAATCATTATTCTTTTGTCTATAATATTTTGACCACTGGTGCCTGTCTCACACCTAGATTGCCTACACAACATTGTTGTGTTTAGGGGATACGTGCGAGCATCGCGATGCATGTTTACATTAATCTACACCCCACCTCCAGCAGCGCGGGGGTGTCGGAATGTTCGACAGTATACTGTCGCTCAGCCTTTTCGAATTTCATTTTGCCCCCAAATGAAGAAAGAAAATTAACTTCATTTGAAGTATACCGGGGCCTTAAGGGTGTTTTTTTGAATAAATAAAAATATTATATAAAATGATTAATGCAGATGTGTTCATTCTGCAGTTCACTGGTTTATGTTACCATTTTTTTTTTCAAACTTGCCGAGCAGGTTTAGGAAAAGTGTCTGTTTTAGGATAAATGCCTCGTTTGGTTTGGCTTTTGCAATTGGCATGCAATGGCATACAGAGTAAAAAAAAAAAAAAAATCTCTGTAATTTTCATTTGTGTGTTTCAGAGGAAAATCGTTATGGATGTGACATTTCTCCATTACGGACCTTTCTGAAAGCAGAATTTATGCAAACGCATACAAAATGCTTTTAAAAACTTTAACAGAGAGAGGGTATTTAGGGCTGCTCAGTTCAGTTTAAATAGTATCTGTGCAATCATTTGCAATCAAGTCAACGATATCACTCTTAATGAAGTGTCCCCAACTAAGCAAGCCAGAGGCGACAGCGGCAAGGAACCAAAACTCCATCGGTGACAGAATGGAGAAAAAACCTTGGGAGAAACCAGGCTCAATCGGGGGTCCAGTTCTCCTCTGGCCAGACGAAACGGGCAGTTCAATTCCAGGCTGCAGAAAAGTCAGATTGTGCAGAAGAATCATTTGTTTCCTGTGGTCTTGTCCCAGTGGTCATCTGAGACAAGGTCTTTACAGGGGATCTGTCTCTAGGGCTCTAGTTGTCCTGATCTCCGCTGTCTTTCAGGGCTGTAGAGGTCCTTTCTAGGTGCTGATCCACCATCTGGGCTGGATACGTACTGGATCCGGGTGACTGTAGTGACCCTCTGACTTGGATACAGACTGGATCTGGTGGCTATGGGGACCTCAGAATAATAGAGAAATAGACTAATATTAGCGTAGATGCCATTCTTCTAATGATGTAGCAAGTACATTAGGTGTTATGGGAAGTGTTCCCGGTTCCAGTTTACCTAATTAATGCAGCCTAAAAATCCTTTAATGTATATGGATATTAGAAGCGTATTAGTGTGCTATGTGTAAGCATGTTTGTGCATTTTAAGTCGATTAACGCGTATACGCGTTTTGGGGTATTTTCTCCTGATAACCCCGAAAAGAACTTAAATTACACTTTCAGTTTTGATCGTACAGATAAGAGCAACACATCAATCGAATCTGTAAAGGGTCTACTTTTTTTGTATACAGACGTAATAACAACAAAACTTTATGCACTTATAAAATAAAGATAACAAACAAGGAGTGCTGTCTGCAGCCTTTGCTTCAGTTACAAACGCGTCATTAAAATGAATTGTAACTCAGTGAATACTCAGCACAGAGACCATGAGAGAGATATCTATAGAAAGCCTGACATGTCTACTTTTAAACTAAACAAGTGCTGCCGAAAACAAATATTCTGTGATAAAGTAATCCATATGAAAACAACGCAATGTCCGTTTTTCAAGTCTCCCTTCATTATCTTATAATGCGACCACGCCCCCGCGCTAAACGCGCTTTTGAGATGATAAAGTTTCACTGAAGCGCGCGGCTTGAATACGCCCACACAACAGAAGACAACGCAGCGAGATTGTTCTTCAAGTTTTTTATTTTACTGTTTGCTTCGCGATGAGAGGGATAAGACATAATTCACCCCAAAAAGATGTGATGTGGTTGAGGATTTGAGATTTGGATTTCCTCAGAAAAAAAGAATGAAGCACTTTATCCAGCAGAGATCATAAACGGGAGTAAGTATCTTTTTATTTATTTATATACTTGTACTAGTTTTCACATAACGTGTAAACATTTTACTAGTTAGACTTTTTCCAAAGACTTTTTCCAAACTATAATTCCTGACTAAATGTATAATCAAGTGAAATATTATGAAGTTTCAATAACAATATACACTACTATACCATTCAAAAGCTTGATGTAAATAATATAAATGTACCAATAAATGTAACTTTAACAAATGTAATAAACAATGCTGTTCTTTCAATTTATCCCCCCTAAAAAACCTGAAAAAAATATTCCTCAGCTCTTTTCTACATTAATAATAATAATAATAATAATAATAATGATAATAATAACAATAAATGTTTTTTTTTTTTTGTGTAGAAAATAAGATTGTTAAAAGATTTCTGAAGGATTGTGTGACTGGAGTAATGATGCAAAAAAATTCAGTTTAAAAATCAGCTTTGATTTTTCCTAATAAACTGTTTAACTGCACTCACAACTGAATATTAAATTATGTTGTGGGATAATTAAATATATTCTAAATAAACTACAAACATAAAATTATGTACATTTATTTTGTCCTCACATTCTTTCTTGTAACTCATCCCTCTCAGTGACACAGCTGACTGAATGGCTTATTATGCAGCTCATTATGCAGGCCTTTGTCTTCTCAGGTGTGAATTCATGATAGTTGACGCCTACTCACATATGACTTTTACCAACAAAAAAGTGTCTTAGAAAATTTAAATCAATATATTGTTTTCTGTAAGTGAGTAAACAAGATGATTTTCACATCATTTAGAAAAAAAAAATTCTAGGCTACAAGCTCCAGTTCTCGAATGTGTGGTATGATGTCTTTTGTAGTAAGATTCTGATTAATATTTTGCTGATATAATTGAGCATCAGCCGAATTCCACAGAAAGGCAGGATGCTGTAAATCAACTCCTAGCACCACAGTCTGAAGCTAGATAACCAACCAGCTCTTTCACAGAACAGCTTTCAACATTAACACCATTAGAACAATTATTGACAATTTCAATTTGAAGAAGAGATTGTCTAATTTGGGGCAAGTAATCGAAGAGATGGACAGTCTGACCCTCACATGTAAAGCCATGAGAGTAAACAAGATCGTTGGATTGACTTCCCCCCACCTAGCAGAACCAGACTGAAATTCCTAAGGAGACCTTTTAACCCCTCTGGTCTTCACAGGACATATCCTTCCCCCCAGAATGGCACAGAGAATGCCTTCCAATGCATATATGCACCAAAATGAACTCAAAAAAGACTTCTACATGGATATCAGTCCATTGCTTAACTCCATGTCATACATGTAACCCACACATTTGATTTATAATGTTTCTAATCACTTATTGTGTATGTCTTTTTACATAACTCTTGAATAGCTTAAGGGATCATATTCATGTTTAGTATGTGTGTGTTCGAATCTTCTTGCTTGAAACGTTTCTGACCATCAGTTATTTGTCAAATGTATCATATTCTTGTTATAGGAATCATGTCCAAATTATACCCTGCAAGAGCGGGAAAATTCGGACCACGTGCTTGATAAGATAACATATGATTTATGAATGGGTGGGACAAACAATGCAACACCACGAGAAAAGACAATATCTAATTGGTCAAGACAACATTTGAGGTGTGGCCAAAATGTCAGTTTAAATACTCAGGACACCATCAAATCTTTGTTTTTAGCTTTTAGCTTTCGTTTAGCTTTTGCTATCAGTCATGCCGGCTTTTAGCCTGCTTTTAGCCTGCTTTTTGTCATGCTTTGTCATCACTTTTAGCATTCTTCGGCCTGCACGCCTGCTGCTACTTAGCCACGATGAGAAGAAACACCACCTAGTCTCGTCAAACTTTACTTCTATTCTTTTACTTTAGTTTCTTTCTTTTCCATTTGAGAGTTTCGTGTTCTGAGTTAAGATTTGTAACGCCGTGTCTCCGAGCCTGACCTTGAGTGCAGATTTGATGTTAAACGGCTCGTTCAGTGAATCGCTGGCCGTTTCAGTGATCAGCCGTGAAACAGTGATTCTGTTCAAATTCCCTTTAAAATCTTAAATGATTCCCTTTGGGCTAAATTGACCTGTTTCCCTTACACAAAAGTCCTGGGAACCAATTTTCTGTATGTGTTTTATTGCCTTATTCAAGTGATTTAACATTTTTAGTTTTTCACTAACCACGCATAACATTTTTTTTCTCAAAAGCACAATCATGTACATACGTGCTGCTCACATATTATTATAGCCCAGTTTGTGCTGATTACAGTGAGATTAGACTTTAGCCATTTAGATATTTATAAGAAACTGAAAAAAGCACAAATGTCAGGGCATGACAAAACTTCTCCAGGCCCCAAAAATACCCTTAGAGTCCAGAGGGTTAAAGAGATGGGACTTTAATCTAGATTTAAACTGCAAGAGTGTGTCTGCCTCCCGAACAATGTTAGGTAGGTTATTCCAGAGTTTGGGCACTAAATAGGAAAAGGATCTGCCACCCGCAGTTGACTTTGATATTCTAGGTATTATCAAATTGCCAGAGTTTTGAGAACAGAGCGGACGTGGTGGAGGACTATAATGTAACAAGAGCTCGTTCAAATACTGAGGTGCTAAACCATTCAGGGCTTTATAAGTAATAAGCAAGATTTTCAAATCTATACGATCTAGCAGTCATTCATTTATGTCATTATTCAACTGATCACACGTTTATATTAAATTAAGTGAACTAATGCATAATGAGCCATAATATATTCCACGCACAACTCATTAAATTTGCCACAAACCAAGGTGGAGACGGAGAGTTAGATATAAGGTGAGGTTAATTAACAGAATGGATTGGTAATTAAACTGGAGAATGTAAAGTCAATGAGGGAGAATGCACAGAGTCCAGGTACTTGTAACGAGGGGAGAAAACACAAGTTAGTGGAGAGGAGTCTGGCAACTGTTCAGTAGAGTGTACAGTAGACCGGACACCGGAGTACTGGTGTGATGAGGGCTTTATAGTGGAGAGTGATTGCTGGGTGCTGGTGCCGGTGACCAGTACTCTGGTTATTGGGATCGGGAGTGACTGGGACCAGGTGGAGGTGATGATTGAGGTGGCTGTGATGGTGAATCCCTGACACTACCCCCTCCTCCAGGGGCGGCTCCTGACACGAAGACGAGGGCGACCTCGGCCACTGGGTGCGAGACGATTTGGATGGACTCGATGGAATACCTCCAGCAGCATGGGATCCAGGATGTCGTCCCGGGCCACCCAGGAATGCTCCTCTGGTCCATACCCCCTCCCAGGCAACCAGGTATTCGAGCCGGGCACTCCGTCGCTGCGAGTCCAGGATGTCTTTGACTTGGTATACGGAGGACTTTAGTCGTGACACATGGAAAGTGGGGTGAATTCGGTACTTGGGGGGGTAGGTGTAGCCTGTAGGTGACTTCGTTGAGCTGCCTCTCGACCGTGAACAGACCAATGTAGCGGGGACTCAGCTTCCTGCATGGCAGACGGTGAGATGCAGATCCCAGGTAGACAGCCACACTTTGTCCCCAGGGTGGTAACAGAAGTGGAGGCGCGCAGAGCATCTGCGAAGCCCTTGTGTCTCCGTACTGCGCGCTGGAGGTGGATATGAACGGAATCCCACACTCTCTCGCTTGCTCGGAACCAGTAGTCCACAGCTGCAACTTCAGATGATTCTCCTGTCCACAGGAAGAGTGAAGGTTGGTAGCAGAGTATGTACTGAAAGGGGGTGGGGCTGGTGGTACTCTGCTGGAAGGAGTTGTGCATACTCGGCCCAGGGAAGTAAGCGGTTCCAGCTGTGCTGGTCTTCTTGGCAGTATGCCCGGAGCTAGCGTCCAAGTTCTTGGATCTTCTGCTCAGTCTGGCAGTTCATCTAGGGATGGTATCCGGAAGACAAGTTTACAGTGACCCCTAGCAGGTGGAAGGCCTTCCACACCCAGGAAATGAACTGGGGATCCCGGTCTGATACGATATCGTCTGGCAGTCCGAAGTTCCGGAAGACATGGGAGAATAAGTATTCAGCCGTTTCTAGGGGGCGGTCGGCAATCCTGGCAGGGGAATTAATTTACAGGCTTTAGAAAAGCGATCCAAAACCACAAAGACATGTTACCTTCGGATTCTGGCAGGTCAGTCACAAAGTCGATCCCCAGGTGGGACCAGGGCCTCCGAAGAACAGGAAGGGGCATGAGCTTGCCTGCTGGAAGATGACGAGGACTGGAAGACATGGCACAGACTGAGCAACTACAGACGTACCTGATGACATCCCGGGACATACTGGGCCACCAGTACCAAGCTTAGAGGAGTGAGTGGGTCCATTGGCTGCCTGGATGTCCAGAGCCCGGTATACTGTGAACTGAGCCCACAAGGGATTGCCGTTGGGACCTGGGGATGTAAGTCCTTCCTTCTGGGCCTAAAAGTGGAGCAGGTTCGGTCCATGTGGCAGCTCGGATGTCCTCATCAGAACTCCAGATTATGGGGCTTACAATCATGGCTGGAGGGAGTATTGGCTCGGGGTCCAATGGAGTGTCTTGGGAGTATATGCGTGATAGGGCATCAGCTTTGCAATTCCGTTTTTCCAGGCCGGAAGTTGATTTGGAATTTGAAGAGGGTGAAGAATAGGGCCCCACAGGCCTGCCGGGGATTAAGTCTTTTGGCATCACGGAGGTATTGGAGGTTCTTATGATCAGTGATAACTGTGAACGGGTGATTAGCTCCCTCCAGCTAATGCCGCCATTGCTCCAGATCGAGCTTGATGGCCAACAACTCCCGGTTCCCGATGTCATAGTTCTGCTCCAATGGGGTCAGTTTCCTGGAAAAGTAGGTGCAAGGCTGGAGACATGGAGGCTCACCGAACTGTTGTGACAGCACGGCTCCCACTCCGGTGGTGGAGGCGTCCACTTCTACCACAAATGGGGACTCGGGATCCATGTAGCAAAGGATGGGAGCCGTGCTAGAGGCCATCTTGAGTGCCTGGAAGGCTTTGTGGGCATTGGAACTCCAGGACAGGGACTTGGGCTTTCCTTCAAAGTAAGGAGGTTAATGGAGCCGTATGCTGACTGAAACCCTGAATGAAACATCAGTAGAAATTAGCAAATCCTAAGAACCTCTGGAGCTCCTTTACTGACTGAGGAACGGGCCACTCAGTAATGGCGGTTACCTTCCCATCTGGATACCTTTTGGGTTGATGTTGTAGACGAGGAACTGTACCGTGGAGCGGTGGAAATCATATTTCTCCAGCTTAAGGAACAGATGGTGTTGGAGCTTTTGCAGGACCTGCTTCACGTGGTGGCGATGGTCGGCCAGGTTCCGGGAATAGATGAAGATATCATCGATGTATACTATCACTGACTTGTGGAGGAATTCCTGGAACATCGCGTTCATGAATCCTTGAAATACTGACTCCGCAGGTCCAGCTTGGAAAAAGATGTGGGCTCCACGGAATTCCTCAAGGGCGGCAGGGACCAGGGAAAGGTTGATTTCTTCTTTTTGGAAGAGCCCGACTTTGAGTTATAGGAGGCGCCTGAAACCTCACCCGCCCATAACCTAATGGTTTTCCCTGAATAGTCTCCACTCGAAGCTCCTGGGCATATCGACAGTGAGGCAACTGGAGACGACTTAGGAGACTGTGCGAGATGAAGTTGCCCAAGGAGCCCGAGTCAACCAGGGCTGAAACAACAACAGAGAAGACTGGGGTGAATAGTTGGACTGACATGGTGGAAAGCATGGAAAAAATCACTGGGTGATACTGAATGGTACTCACCATAGGACGTGGGGGTTTGACAGGGCAGGCTCAGATGACATGGTCAGGTGCGGCACAACAGAGGCAGAGTCCAGCCGTGAGCCTGCAATTGCGTTCATCTGAAGATAGTCGGGTAGAATCCACTTGCATGGGCTTAGGTACTGGAGGGCCGCTGGCGGGAGAGACAGACTGGTGAGCGGCTTCTGCGGTGTGGCAGGCGGTTAGGTGTTGTGAAATGCGGTTGGCTTTCAACATGAAGTTCTCCAGTCCACTGAAATCCTCATAAATCGCCATTTGAGCACGGATACGGGGATTTAGTCCTTGACGATAGGCGCTCAGGAGAGCTGCCTCATTCCATCCACCACCAGAGTCAAATTGTATGGTGTACTCACTTGTAGATGTCTCTCCCTGATGCAACCGCAGCAGTTGATCAGAGACTGAGATCTCACCAGTAGCAGAGCCAAATACCTCCTTGAAGTGGTTAGTGAAAGCTTCATAAAAAAAGTTATGACACTATTGGCATTCCATGTGGCTTTTGCCCATAACAGGGCACGCCCAGACAGTAGTGAAATCAGAAATGCTACCTTAGCATGTTTCCATTGAGAATTTCTGCAGTTGCATCTCGATGTACAGGGGAGACATGCAAAAGAAAGCTGCCACATCCAGATGGTTCCTCCGCATAGGAAGCAGGCATTGCCATGGGATTGACAGAGGCAGATGAGGATTGGATGTTGATGTGAGTGTGGCACAGAGAGCATTAACCAGCTCCTGCAGAAGGTCTGCAGGAGCGGGCGGGAGACTGGGGATCCATGGAACTGTCTGTAGCGGTCCGGTCTTCTGTCACAATCCAAGGTGGATACGGAGAGTTAGGTATAATATGAGGTTTATTAACAGAATGGACTGGTAATGAAACTGGAGAATGTAAAGTCACTGAGGGAGAATGCACAGAGTCCAGGTACTTGTAACGAGGGGAGACAACAAAGGGGAAATCACAGGAGGAAAGTCAGAATATCTGAGGACAGAGAAAACACAAGTTAGTGGAGAGGAGTCTGGCAACTGTTCAGTAGAGTGACCAGTAGACCGGATGCTGGAGTACTGGCGTGATGAGGGCTTTATAGTTGAGAGTGATTGCTGGGTGCAGGTGCAGGTGATCAGTACTCTGGTGATTGGAATCGGGAGTGATTGGGACCAGGTGCAGGTGATGATTGAGGTGGCTGTGACGGTGAATCCCTAGCCTAATAATAGCCTAATAATGATAAAAAAGGAGACATTTTAATTATTTATTAATAAACTAATGTTTTCTTGTTGGCTGCAAAATCATCTCCACAGTAGACTGGATGCCCCTTTAGAGAGAAATGTAACCTTCACAGATTACATAATCAGGGAGTATTTGCTTTCATTTTGAATTGGTTTTGTTTAAAAGTAGACATTTCAAGCTTTCTGTAAATTATTTTTATACATGCAAAGATACAAAATAAAACCAAACAAGATTTGTAATGTAAAGAAAAAATACGTAATCAGTAAAAGCAGAGCCTTAGTTTATCTTTACCACTTAATAACAACCTTGCACCATTTCAGCAAATAGATAGAGGTTTCGTTTGCCTTTACTTGTGATTTTGCTGCTGACCGCGGCGTCGTTTCGTCTCCTTGGCTCGCATTAAGCTGAAAGGGGAATCCCGGCTGGGATTAGCTGTTGCGTAGATGACGTCTGGGGAAACCCTTTGCCTTGATTAGTCGGTTGACTGCCCGGCGATTTTGAGAGATCCAGCAGCTCTTGGCGTGACTGTGGACAAAGTTTCTTCTGAGTCTTTTCATTTGCACGGCGTTAGCTTTGAAGATTTTGTCACGGAAAGTTTAAGTTCTTTATGACTTGCAAGCACGCTGATGGCTAAAAGACGGTGGTTTGAAGGGCAAGCAAGCAAGCCACTATTCAGACATGGTGGTTTTAAGGGGAAGATTTTGATCCGTCCCACGACATGATCCTCCAATCGACTCAATGCAAGGTGGAGCATGCATTCCTTAACATGACGCTTCAACTTATCACATGGGGAAATATCTTTGCAGGCTTTTTGCTTAATAACTTCTATAACGTGTCGTACAACACACACCATTAAAAATACCATCTTTTCACTCATTTCACAGTCTTGCAAAGATCGCGGCCATACTAAACTTTCCATATCTTGCACACATTTAATAGCACTATCTTGCTAAAACTAATAAAAAAATTGGTTAAAGTTATACCGATACATTTGAACACATCAAACAAATATAAAGACATAAAACATATTATTTGTGACTACAGTTAAACCTTCAGATTCCTCAATGGGTTGTCCTTTTGAGATTATTTATTGAAAAGTTCAGTTTGTAGAAAAATTTACAAGCAAGTCACAAGTCATGGAACATGCTGTATAGATCCTTTGCTGTGGTCCATTAATTATTGATGATTCCTGCAGGTTTGGATTTTGTGATCAGAGTTTATTTAATCAGCTCCTTTTTAGGAGATAGCAGCAAGGTTGACAGGGAAACCGACTCAGGATGTCAATGCCACATGATTAGCTCATGATTAGTTTTCTGATTAGCGGGGGGGAATCTTGGAACAGACGTCCTCTGTTGTGGAATCACGTTTATCACTTCTCTTAATGCTGACATAGGTTTTTAGCCATTCATTTCCTTGACAGGAAAGGGGTCCAGACAATCTGAGCATTGTATCCCTTTAGCTAATCTTTAATGGTGTTCAGATCGCAGATGGTAGGAAATAGGCTCTTTTAATTCCTTAAGAAGTAGACAATTCTGCAGTTATTGGTGTGACTGTTCACTGAGGTCTTACAAAACTCTAATTGTATTTATTTATTTATTTATTTATTAGTTTTACTCTAATTGTAAGCGAGTTAAGATTGATCTTTTTTTTAATTAGTGTGGTTGTTGTTTATTTTAGTTTGTTTTTTTGTGTTTTGATGTTTGTTGGTTTTAGCCTAATCTGTCCCTTGTTTTCAGTTTCAATGATTTAGCAAAATCGTGGTAAGGTTGCATTTATTTGTATAAATAATGGGATAAATAATGGGAGCGAAATTATACAGTGCCTCACATTTTGCAAAAATAAAGGAAATAATTCATAAAACATGCAACAAAGTTCTCTGTGAAAATAAAGGACAGGTAACGAATAGCTTAACAAAGTATAAGCTATGTGCGTGACAAAAATGCATGCTGTCATATTTAAGGAATTTTTAAATATAAACTTAAACATACTTTTCACAAATATTAAGAAGTGAGAATATTGACATTTTACATATAGCCTAGAAAAAGGCTACCACTTTTTAATGCTAGGCTACGATGCAAAGTAAACTACCATTTCTCTAGGATAATATAATACATGACTCATATTATATAAATAATACTGTACACGTGGTTAAATGTTTCAAATCTAAAATATGGTGTAATACTGTGTAGCTAAGAGTAATATAAGCCAAGGATCAACCGCTTGACATTTATTCTGCTTGAAATTCATTCTAAGCAACGTCACATAACTTAATCAGTAGCTACTAAATTTGTATCTGTGAATATTAAATATTTTAACTACGGTGTTTTTCTTTCAATATCCACCGACTGCAGCCGTCAAATGTAACACATCGTCTAGGCAAAGCTGACTGCTGTTTGCGAAAAATGTGTTTTGATGTGTTTGCTTGAAAACTTGTTGGTTAAAGCGCCACTCAGCGGTCAAAAGCTGCAAATGCACTTTGCAGACGCGGCAGCGGTTGTCTACGGCGGTAGTAAAAGCAAACTTTGGTTGGCCACCTACTGTAGCTCGGGGTGCTACTATGTTTCTCCTCCCAATACATAAATCAACGTGTTTATCTTAATATTCACATGGTCCAAATTTTCCCACTCTTGCAGAATAAATTTAAACATGATTTCTATAATATATTTTAGAAAGAATTGATGGATAGAAAAGTTTTTAAGCATAGATTTTCAAGCATGTGCATACCAAACACAACTATAAACCTATAAAACTATGCAATAGTTATTCAAAAAGACATACACAATGAGTGATTAGGACGTGATAGTCAAATGTGTGGGTTACATACATAATCTGGAGTTATGTATAGAAATGATTAGTTGCTCATAAGTCCTTTTGCCATCATTTAGGTGAATATATACATGTAAAGGCAATCTCTGTGCCGTTCTGTGAAGCGATGATGTGTTCTGTGAGGAGCAAAGGTCAAAAGGTCTAGAAGGAGCCGGTTGGTCTTGTCTTGAGTGGGGGAAACCACCCAAGGAAGTCTTTTCCCCCATGTTTTCAATCATAGATTTCCATTTGATGAGCATGATATGCTGTCTCGGTTTGACCATTAATTCTTGGTTACTTGCTGCCAAATTTGACAAAATCCTACCTGAGCTGGAATTATCAATAAGTGTTCTTTTGTTTTAATGCTGAGAGTGGTTCAAAACAGTTAGTTGGTGGATTTGCTTCAGACTCATGGTGCCAGGGTATCGTGGACAGATTTCTAACGTTGTCTTGTTATCCTGGGCCTTTTTGTGGAATTTGGATCTTTGGGATGTTTCAACACCAATCTGATCGAATCTTAAATTGTCTGATTTGCTCCTGATATGCTACAGTTAGTACATGCCTCAAGGCATCCTAGGTGTATATGACTTTCTTCTTTCAGACGAATCCAATTGGAGTTATTATAAAAAATTGTCCTTGCTTTTCCAAGCTTTATAATACGCATGAGTGGGTGTTTTGTGTTCAACAGTCCAAAAGTATTCAAATAACCATTATAAACTGTAATGAATGTTTATATTGTTTCTAAATATGGATTTTTTTTTTTTTAACAAAAGTGTATCAATTCACTACAGTAGGACTTTATTCACCCCCGGATCCGTTGTGATGCCAATTGTAATATGGATGGATGTGCCCGTTATTGAGTACTTTTGGGACTGTTGAACAAAAACACCCTCCCATGCCATTATAAAGCTTGGAAGAGCAAGGATCATTTTTAATATATCTCTGATTGGATTCATCTGAAAGAAGAAAGTCATTATACACCTAGGATGCATTGAGGTGTGTAAAACAAGGGCTAATTGTAATTTTATGTGAACAACCCCTTGAACATTTGTGGGGCATTGTAGAGCTGGGAGAGTGCTAGGCACTGTAAGATGATTGCCTGCTGAAGCCATAGGCTACATTAAATATAAATATAAATATAAATACTCACCTTTGACTTAAAATAGAAAATGTAAATATTTGTCGCAGAATGCTTGAACATATTTGCAATTTATTATTGATTCGGTTTACATATGTCTATGATTTGTATGAACACTTTCTGAAGACCTATTTGCAAAAATAGCGTGTAACAAATTTTTGTAATCAAGGGACAGAAGGAGGGGGGAACCCGTGAAAATTTTAAACATAACTTTAATAAATAAAATAAACACAAAAACTGAAAATAGCGCAACAGGTCCCTCACGGACGGACTGCCGTCCTCTGTGGGACTCGAGACCCGTGAGTGTAATGTAGTCACTCATTATCATTCACTCGCACCCGGCCTCACTCCGTTCCCATGGCTCTCAGCCCTGCCCCCTTTATCCACACACCCCAACGCCCATCGCAGGCCAGGGGTACCCATGAGACCGCGCTCAACTCATTCCCACGGCTCCCGGTCTCTCTCCCACTCCTCACAATGGGCTACACACAAGAGAACTAAAAGTTGAGAGACTCAAAAGTTGTAAAACTTTTACTCCATTCCAGAACAAAGCATCCAGAAATTGTTATAGTAGAAATAATGCAAAAAAATAAAATATAATGCCTGAAGGACAACAACATATTATTAAGATATAGGATATTTTTTTCTCGAGAAGAGATTAAGCAAACATCATAGTTTTAAAATATTATAATGAGCTTCATGATGCCACATAACAAAGGAGTTTCTTCCAAACATTAATTACTTGAATGAGCCCCTTCTTAGTATAACATGTAATTAAATATTCTCTTTTGTTGGAAATGGGTTTGTAAATTGCATATTTTCCGTTGTGAAAATATTAATACTTTTACATAGAAATATGTAGGATGAATTAAACAACCCCACAGACATTTACTGTGATTTTTTTTTATTGCACAATATTAACAACATGGTGTGCATTGTGGAAAGGAACCAACATTTATGCATAGTTCACAGAAGGTTAATGTTAAAACATATATGTCAGTAATTTTTATGAAAAGTAGGGCTAAGTTTTTAAGCGATAGTTTCCCGACTGAGTAGGGAATGTCAGCATCATCACACTGTGAAAATGAAACAGCGAGGTTCAGTGCTTATATAAGGGTCCTTCTCAACCAAATTACGCATCATATGTGAATAGAAATTTCATTATGATTTCAATACTGTAATGATAGAAACTTTAACTTATATCCAAATATTATTAGATTCTATGCACACCACAAGTGAAAATATTTCAGGTCTTTTATTGTTTTAATACTGAGATGTTGTGGTGCATTACAGCTCATGAAAACACCCAAATTCCTATCTCAATAAAATTAGAATATGTCATCCGACCAATAAACGAACAGTGTTTTTACTACAAAAAAAGTCAACCTTCAAATAATTATGTTCCGTTATGCACTCAATACTTGTTTTTTTTTTTTTTTTCCTTTTTTTTCGTCGGGAAACTACCTTTTGGCAGAAATGACTGCTGTCCTGAATGCGGCGTTGTTGGGACTGGAGCAATTCAGCCTGTGGCACGCCTTGAAGTTCGATTGTAATGGAGTTCTCCCAGGATGCTTCGAAAGCGGCCTTAAGCTCATCCAGATGTTGGTTCTTGGCGTCTCTCAACTTTTCTCTTCCCAAATATCCCACAGAGTTTCTATGGGGTTCCGGTCATGGTAGTAGTGGGCAGGCGCCAATTGACGCACATTAACTGAAAGCCCTAGGTGTCATTAACACCAGTTACCAGGGTTTTTGGCACATGTGCATCAGTGCACTCGGAGTGTCGTGCTGAAGAACAACGAAATCTTCAGCTCCAGTAAAGCTTTCAGCAGATGAAGCATTAAGTGCTCTCAAAAAAATCCCTGATAGCTCGCTGCCTGAACCCTGCCCTTGATAAAAACACAGTGCGACCAACACCAAGCAGCTGACATGGCACCCACCAAGGAGGCCCTCCACTGACTGTGGGTACTGGCCACTGGGACTTCATGCATTTTGGCATTTCCTTTCTCACCATTCTTCCTCCAGTACTCTGGGCACCTTTGATTTCCGAAATGACAAATGCCAATTTTGCTTCTCATCCGAAAAAAGTACTTTGGTACCACTGAGGCAAACGGTCCAGTGCGGCTTCTCTGTAGCCCAGGTAAGGCGCTTCTGCCGCTGGTTCGGTTTCTAAAGCACCACGCCCCGTGCACGGTCGGCTCTGGATGTTTATACTCCAGACTCAGTCCGACTGCTATCGCAGGTTCCCGCCAAGGCCTTGAATCAGTCCTTCTCCACAATCTTCTCATGGGCTCCGGTCAGCCCCACCTTCAATCGTTGTGCAGCGTTTTTTTGCACACTTTTTCCTTCCCACAGAACTTCCCACTGAGGTTGCCTTTGATACAGCACTCTGGGAACAGCCTATTCGTTCAGAAATTTCTTTCTCGTGTCTTACCCTCTCGCTTGAGGGTGTCAATGATGGCCTTCTGGACAGCAGTCAGGTCGGCAGTCCTGACCCATGATTGCGGTTTTTGAGTAATGAAACCAGGCTGGGAGTTTTTAAAAGCCTCAGGAATCTTTTGCACGGTGTTTAGAGTTAAGTAGTTGATTCAGATGGATCTAGGTTAATAGCTCGTTTAGGTGAGAACCTTTTCATTGATATGGCTAGATAATTTTTGAGATAGGAATTTTGGGTTTTTCATGAGCTGTATGCCAAAATCATCAGTATTAAAACAATCAAAGAACTGAAATATTTTCAGTTGGTGTGGCAATGAATCTAAAATATATGATGAAGTTTAATTTTTATCATTACATTATGGAAAATAATGAACTGTTTTTATCACATATATGTTAATTTTTTTGAGAAGGCCTGTACTCCCAGGTGTCAAGCTGTGTTTGGCCAGACCTATTAGTATATGAATGAATGGTGTGGCATTAGAGTCTTCCCGATAGAACTTGCGCTAATAGCTTTCATTTCCATTCCTGAGGAATTTAACCTGAAGGGCTAAAAATAGCACCCCCCCACACTCCAGCACTTTACAACCTTTAACATTCTTGTGAATCCCTGTTTTTTTTTTTCCTTTTGCCTTGCATAATAATAATAAAAGTAATGCAGTTAAAATATATTGACTTCCTAAAGGTTTTGTACAGTTATCTTAGATACCTAATACCTATTTAACGGGAAAGAAAGAAAAACTACAGTATGGGGAAAAGTTTTACAGTTTCAGAATATCTAGTTCTACTCAGATTTTGCCAAGATACCAAAGGTGTTGTAATAATAAAAAGTCAGTTATTTCAACTATGAACTCAAAGATGCAATCGCGCGTCCAAATTATTTCAAGATCCAAGTGAAAGAGTAAAGGAAGTGGAGCCTAAGTTGTTTACAAAAATCTGGTCTCACATCCAAAAGATTGTGTCCATATAACTGATCCAGGGAAACTGTCACTATAGTATTAATATTAACATTACATCATCATCAATAAATCTTTATCATATGATAAACTTTAACATGATATCATTTTATAAAATTTGGAATCCATGCACAACATGATGGTATCTTCAGATTTACCAGGGCAAGACGGCAAAGTCTGGGAAATCAAAATGAAAATAATAAAAAAAACCAAATTGGTAAATGAGGAAAAATATTCAGAAAAAGAGAAAAGTTCAGATTCTACACTGAAAATGTGGGGGTTTGACTTAAAAAAAATAAAAAGTAGGTGAGATTTGTACCTTTTCCCGGACTCCTTTAAGTTGGTATAGGGATAACCCTAGACACACGAGGCAAGCCTATACACTTCCCCTCCACAATCGAACCCGGTGTGAGACACGAAATGGCCAATTTGTTTTGCAAGCTATTTCTTTCCTATGTTCCACTGTAATGAAGTGACCTGAAAGACCGAAAAGCACTCTGCTTCACTCAGAAAAAGTTTTTTTGCCTCATAAGAAGCAGGGATCCTGATTTAGAGACACAGTTCATTCTTCTTTTTTTTTTTGTTTTCTGAGTGAGATCTCCGGTACCTCATAAAATTTGAACAGCCATTACCTCCTTTAGTTTAGTGCAGGCTTTTACTGCGCCGAACAGCAATCCTAATACACTCCACTTTGTCAGCCATTTCTGAATTCATTGTCACCAGGGTTTGCGCTGGATGACGAGATAATAATTTTTTGGACCAAAACAAGATTGACAGGTTCTTTCCAGAAATCAATATTAACAAATTACTTCTTTCCAAGTAAATTCTGAGAGAAGATTTCCATATTATTCGCCTTTCCAAATAAGCTGATCTATCTCAACTGGGAATTTAAAATTGGGTTTCCCAAAATGGTTCATTTTTAGTATTCTCTTTTTTTTTTTTTTTAATTCAATGTCAGCGGGGTTGCACCTTTAATCTGGCCTTTGAGGACAATCACAAGTCTGGATCTATTCAGTGGCACCTGGCGTATAGGGTGCTGAGAACATTTCCTCCCAGAACACAGCCCTCTTGCCCCATCCCGACACGGCGGGATTACATATGGCCCTAATAGGGCTGGGAATGCCTCAGACGGTTCATTAATCAGACACAGTGGACAGCAAACCTCTCCTCATCTGCAGGGCGACCAGCTGAAGGAGACGAAACACAAGGATTATAGAGCCGGCTGATGCAAAAAAGGCTGTTTCCTCTCAAACATCCAATACGAACTTCTTCTTGTGCTTTCATTCCAGCTGATTGGCAATATCTAAATGTTATCTTACACAAATGGATGTGCTGTGGTGGCAATGATCATGTTTTTTCTCACTCTATGCCTCTCACCTTTGGAAGCAGAATCTCTTAAAATGTTTTTAAAATGCTTAAAGTTTCCTTAAATTTCACCAAAAAGGAGGACACTTTGCAAGATACAGTGAAGCTGGGATTAAAAGTAAAAAATAATACTAAATGTGTAAGCAGTGACAGAAACTTTTCCATTAAGGGTTATATTTAAATTGATTGCCAGGGACTTTTTTACCCTTATAAAGGAAACTTTTCTAATATTTTTAAATTTATTTATCCCCTTTCATTTATTCAAAAAATTCAGTCAGAATATTAAGACATTATAGGGCTGTTACCAATCAAATAGAATCAAACAAAATCCAACTCTGTACTCCAGAAGTGGCACAGAAGCTGTATCTGAAGTGGTATTTAGATGTATTTGCGCAGACTGTCTACAACTGCATAAATAATAAGAATAATGTTTATATTTATTAATGTTATATTTTATAAAATATGCAATAAATATACAATATAAAAAACATTAAATGTTTGAAAATGAAATTGAAATTAAATATAAAACTAAAATTGCCAGTAGGTGGCAACAAATCACTCTCTTAATGAGTCTTTCTTTCTTTCTTTCTTTCTTTCTTTCTTTCTTCCTTTATACAATCATTCTACCAATTAATTCAAAATGGCTAATTCAGAAAAGAAGCAAGTGACTCAGATCATTATTAATTGGATTATTGCATCTGTCACAAATCTGGTCCGTATTCTTCCGTCTGCTCGCCACCAGAGGTAGAATTTTGTTTATCGAATCCGGTCTGTGGTCTTCCATCTGCTTGCCACCAGAAGTCGCCTTCTGTTTACTGATTATGTTTACACCTGCAGCCAATTACACCCACTACAAGAATCAATCTCAAACAACCATTCACTGCTGAATATTGTATGCATTTATCACTGTTCTGCTGATAGTATTATTATGGAGCCAGTTTCCTAGTTCAGTCAAGTCATACTAGCCCTGTCTAGCCTAGTTGTGTTTTAGGATATCTTGCCTGTTTGGGATTTTTCTCTTGCCTTGCCTATCTGGTTATTGTTTGTCCCTGATCAACCTTTAGCTGAACTGGATTACTCTTGTCTTGCTTAGTCTGTCACAGTTCACTATTTTGATCCATGTTTTCCTTTGTATTTGGAGTGTTACAAGCTTCTTGTGCAAGTTGTGTTATTTTGAGGAATAAATTTGAAATATTATGAGAATAAAGTCAAAATGTTCTAAGATTAGTTTTTGTGCCGCAAAAATTAACGTTTGTGCTGGTTTGGTATTTGAGATATTAAACATGATTTTTTTTTCTACTATGTGATGTCACTCTCCCCCTCATGTTGCCCAAATCACTCCAAATCAGCGATATAAAGATGGAAGAGATGTGTTTTAAACCGATTCTTGAAGATGGCTTAGGACTCAGTTGCTCGGATTGAGTTGGGCAGGTCATTCCACCAAGAGGGAACATTTAATTTAAAAGTCTGTAAAAGTGACTTTGTGCTTCTTTGGGATGGCACAATAAAGCAACGTTCGCTTGCAGAACGCAAGCTTCTAGAGGGCACATAAGTCTGAAGTAATGAATTTAGGTAAAGGGGTGCAGAGCCAGTGGTGGTTTTGTAGGCAAACATCAGTGCAATGCATATTTCCAATGCACCTGCTCCTAGAGATTGCGATTCCCATTTTTGGGCATCACATCGTGGCTTGGCAAATTCTTTCCAAGCTATGCAGCTGTTGCTGATCCTTTATGCCGCCTGCTTGAAAACAGCTTCGCAAATTAGCATGGACTGGCCACCTGAGACAGAGGACAGCTTCCAAAAACTGAAAGCATTGCTCATAAAATAACCCAGTTCTGTCACCTTTACAATCTAAACTTGCCAACGTATGTTTCAATGGATGCATTTGATTACAACCTTGGGGGCCATGTTTAACAGATTCATCCAGACGGCACAGAACGAAATTACTGCATTTGCTTCTTGAGTACTCACTGATGGAGATAAAAAAAAGGTACAGTACAGTGGAAAAAGAAGCATTGGCACGTGTTTTTGCTGTGGAACTCTGGAGAACATAAAGGTGACTTTATTACAAAACAGATTGTGTTCAAAAGCAACTGAACAACATTAATTAGGAAAACAGTGTGTCAATAATGCAAAAATGGCAGTTAAAGGCAGTTCATCATTTAATTCAGTGATGTCATTATCATCTCAGTTCAGTTTAAATAGTATCTGTGCAATCATTTGCAAATCAAGTCAACGAATCAATCAAGTTCGCTGTAAATAAAGTGTCCCCAACTAAGCAAGCCAGAGGCGACAGTGGCAAGGAACCCAAAACTCCATCAGTGACGAATGGAGAAAAAACCTTGGGAGAAACCAGGCTCAGTCGGGGGGCCAGGTTCTCCTTGGCTAGGATGAAAACCAGCAGTTCAATCAGCTGCAGCAAATTCAGCGTGTGCGAAGAATCATTGCTTCCTGTGTATTGCCCTGGTGGTCGTCTGAGACAAGGTCTTGACAGGGTATCTGGGGCTCATGATAGTTGTCCTGGTCTCAGGCTGTCTTTAGACTGTAGAGGTCAAAATGCATTTACTTGCTGAAATAGACATGGTTCAGGGCCCAGTGACATCTTTTCAACTGAAGAACAAAGTAAAATTCTGCCCTGGAACTTGCTCGATTACAGCCCCAAATCCAGAGCGGATGGCCAACGGAAATGTAAAAAGATGTCCCTGTGGGTCTGTGTCAACCATAAACTTGAATTTTATGTTGAAGCTACACTTCATTCCACATGGTTCTCATGTCCTGGTTTCCAGTTCAATTCGCACTACAAATCGTGGCACCGGTTTGTATGAAGTGCACCAACGGAATCGTGGCATCCGACTCACCGGATACCTGCGCTAGATATGGTGGCCGGGCATGGATGTGATGGTCAGGCAAACCTCATAAAAGTCATGTAGTGCCTGTCAAAAAAGAATGTTAGGTCAATCACAACACACACCTGCAGCAAGGACCTTTCCAAAAAAGTAGCTGGTGACGAGGTTAGGGGACCGTTCAAGGACTGTTACACCATGACTGTACATTACTACTCCAGTACATGGCCATAGGTGGCCTTTTGTTTCCTCTGTCACTGCTGGTAAATTATTGACATTTTTAACTACAGTGTTTGCTCGTGGACGGCAACTCGGAATAACACTGTTGTCAAACATGTCAGTTAAATGTGGCTTATCAAACATTTCCAGGATTTTCTGACGGACCAAAGGGATCACAGGGGAGAGTCATAATAGTTTGTCTCATGCGCAAGCAATGTTCCTAACAAGATTTCTGGCACTTAGGTAGTATTAGGGGGGGTAATTTTCGTTAAAACAGTGGGGGTGACAATAAACATAAAAAATTTCCTCAAGAGCAATTTTTGAGGGGATACAAATCATTACAGAGAAAATGAATTTGTAAGGATATACTTTACAGCGGAAAGCCGTACTACTATTAGTGCAGCAGGGGCGACAGTGCGACATTAGACAACGTCAAAGCTGTTGTGGTCATCCCGGAGACCGCAACTAGTGCCCACCGGATCAGTCACAGTTTGGCCAAGTCCACGATTGTTTCCATGGACAACAGGCGACTTCATCACTTTTTGCGCAAGGTTGCTTTTTCCTGTCCACGGGTTGAAGCAACCCACAATAATGTGTATTTTCGCCTCCGGAAAACGTGAGTTATTCCAGTGGGGGGGCCCCCTCGAAACGACCGGACAGTTTGGGCTAGTTTTGGGTAGCAATTGGGAGGGTTTTGTTGTAAAAAAAAAAAGAAAAAACCTGGCAACCCTTTTCATCAAGCAGGTAACGTTATTATTGCTAACATAGCGACTCATACAAAAATACATTGGCATCATCTGTATTAAAGAGAATATATCACTTAATCCGATGTTGAAGTGCAGGACGGGCAAAGACATTATTGAGGGGCAGGGACTCAGGGGGAAAAAAGGCAATTCTCATCATTACATTGTGTTTCCAAAAACAAAACAAACTTACATATATTTAATAAATATAACTAACAATTAATATCCATTCCTCACACTCCACCAATTGTTATGTTGTTTCACCTTCCACAGATGTCTACAAAATAAATCAGTTCAACAATGTTGTTATATTACACCAGCAGTTTCTCCAATGTCAGTCCTCATGCCCCGCTCTGCCACATTTTTTGTATGTTTATTTGATCCGCTTCAGGACATTTGTTCTATTCGAACGTAAGTGCCCTGCGTAAGGGACAGCACTGGATATTCGCCATGATTCCAGTTCGACCGAAGTTATGTTCCATGCAAAGTGCACTGAAGTGTGTGAGATGTCAATTTAAAGTGTATTTATTTACCCAGGTATATGACTGTACATGTCTGTGTGTGAAGATGTTGCGCAGTGACAAATATATGAATGAATGTTCTGAAGGGAAGATAAACTTCAAACAGGATTTCCCCTGCTCAGGGAGTTAAGCAACCCAAATGCATACTGTGTATGGACCATGTCAATGGGGACAATGTTCATGCACGGCGGCTCACTTCTAATGAGCTGAATTATCTGAATCAGGTGTGAACAAAAAAAGAGAGACATGCCAAATATGCAGAGCTGGGGGGCAGGGAATGCGGACGGGAATTGAGAGATCGCTGAATTACACTTACGTTGTCCCATGACACACACACACACACAGATGGTGGACAAGAAACTTGTTTAACCTTTTGAGGGCGGGCTGTTAAGGTCTTATTAAAAACACGAAATTCCAAGAAAGTTGGGACCACTGTACAAATTCGGGAATAAAAACAGAATGCAACGAGTGTGGGGGAAGTGTTCAAATTTCAATATTTAATGTCAGAATACAACATAGATGACATATCAAATGTTAAACTGAGAAACTGTATCATTTGTAACGGGAAAAAAAATAAGTTGATTTTAAATTTCATGGCCATCAACCCATCTCACAAAAAGTTGGGAAAAGGCCATGTTTACCACTGTGTGGCATCCCCTCTTCTTTTATAATAGTCTGCAACGTTGGGGACTGAGGAGACAAGTTGCTCAGTTTAGGAATGGAACATTGCTCTATTGTTGTCTAATACAGGCTTCTAGTCCTCAATGACTTAGGTCTTCTTTGTCGCATCTTCCTATTTATGATGCCAACAAATGTTTTTCTATTGGTGAAAGATCTGGACTCCAGGCTGGCCATTTCAGTACCGGATCCTTCTTCTCACGCAGCCATGATGTTGTAATTGATGCAGTGTGTGGTTTGGCATTGTCATGTTGGAAGTTGCAAGGTCTTCCCTGAAAGAGGCGATGTCTCGATGGGAACATAAGAACAAAATACACATTTAGGTGTTTGTTTTAAGCACCCTCGTCTGTTTGCTTCTGTGGTTTTTCTTCTAAATTAACCAAAAACAAGCTATCTGCATATAAAAACATAACATTTCAAGGGAAAAAGACTCGTGATGTAGGTCATTAACTAATAACTGGGAAAGTAATGGGGGGATATGCTTTAGTTATTTTGTTTATACTATTCATCTGCAATGCCTTGTGTCAAAGGTATGCAAATTAGCTAATTTTAATTACTTAGCACCTGATTTGAATATCTATGTGGCGATTGTGATGACGTTAATGAATATTTTACTTTATTCAGCTGTCGGTTTCTCCATTAAGTTAGCCTGTATGCCCGTGATATATTGCCTTAGCTAAACTGTAGCTAACGTATTACATCGTAGCTCATGAGTCATGGATGTTACCAGACAAATTAACTATATTTGCCTTTGTCTTTTTGGATAATTAGCGCTGTAAATTCGAGGCACGGGTAGCTTAGTCTTTTTCTCATCACTCACCTCCACACCATGACAAACACAACTGGAAAGGGAGGGAAGGCTTTCTACTTCTGCGGCTCTCTGTCTGTCTGTGTCTGTGATGTGCCCATCAGTGTGTGCTACTCTGCTGTGCTGCATGCCTGTTGTAGATATGTGAGAAAAGGCATCGGGAGCTTCACGACATGAGTCTCAACATTTCCCATAATTTGACCTGATATTTAGATTTTTTATTTGTTTTTTTTGACAGCTGTGCCTTCAAAAAGAAACTGCAGCACACACACTTAATATATATATATATATATATATATATATATATATATATATATATATATATAGGCAGGTATGTATATATAAGTATATATATACAGAGGATCCTCAAAGTCCCCTCATGTATTACTTGCGCGCCTGTTTAAGTGAATAAAATAGCCTTGACAGCCTTGGAGTTCTACAGCTATTGATTTGTGACTTTCCTCACCAGACTGGGCAAAATGCGTGTGTAGGTGATGTAAAAGTAGGAAAGCAGGCATTTTGGACCCAAAGCACTGTGTGGCAAGGCAGGGAGACTCCCTCAAAATAAGCTGTAAACTTAAAATGCATTTTTTGCCTGGGGAGCCCTGTTTGTGCTATGGTTTCTGAATACTTACACAATTATTTAGAGTATAAAACATTGTTATTTATAATACACAGACTGGTTTTAATCATATTTTTTATAACCTTTTATAAGGGGGACACACCCCCTAAAAAACCCCCCTTAAAGCTAAGCAAAAAGAAAAAAAAGTAAAGCTTACACCACTTCCAAATACAATTACAGCATTTGCTCTCCTTTCAGCCAGGAAACAAAGTGCAGGTGAGAAAGCGTTTTCCTTGTAAAGAAACAAGTCCCAAATTCTCACAGAAAAGCTCTCATGGTGCACAAACAAACAGGACAGCAAGAACTTGCCTTCTCAGTGATAGTAAACATTAGAATGCAGTCCATTTTTTCCAAGTGTGCTGGAACAGCTGAAAGGGGGGGATTCGATATAGAGAACTCCCTGAGGGGATCCAAATGCATGCCTGAGGAGGTGTTAAGATGAAGAACAGTCCAATATGGATGAAAGACTATGTAGCTTAAGTAAAAAAAAAATAAGTTCATGTTAAAAGCAATGGGTATTGTTTAAAAAAAAAAAAAAGAAAAAGAGAAATTTTCAGTAGTTATATAAAGTTAACAAGTGCTGGTTGTAATTTTTACTATTAACTTGCTATTTCATTTCTTTTCATATAAAATGGAGAATATGTTTTGGTCCAGTAGGTGTTTGTAGGTTGTTGAAATGTTGCATCTAAGAAAAAAAGAAAAGAGTGTGTTCTTTCTTAGGTGTTTATTTTATTGTTGGTATAGAAGGAACATTACAACACCAGGGTGGATATCTCTTTGAACTTTGCTGATACATTTGGAATTCCAGTGAAACCTACTGTACCCTCAATGCTGGGCAGAGTCAGTCACCTTTGACTGGGGTAGGAGTAGCACTATCAATGCTCAACAGTATCCGTTGTCTTTGTCCAATCAGACAGCATCACTAATTAATCTACATGTATGTGTTATCTGCAACTTTCACAAATATATTAGTGGCAGCGTGGTATAAAATGCAAAATTACAGTGTTCTTTGATGCCGTTCTGTTTTATAACTAATTAATAGAGATTTGAGATTTTTGAAAATTTGAAATTTGAGATTAAAATTCATATGCACTCTGCTATGAGCTGTTCCCTTTTCTGGTCAAAGACCGCGATTCCATTATTGGTGTTGTTTCGCTTTTAACAGCACAAGTTTATCATTACTTGATTCTGGAAAGAAACTGTGCATCGCTGAAAGTTTAAAGATTCTAGCTTCGATATTTATTCACTGTTTTGAACATTGTTGCAGGACAGTAATTTAGTAATTTGTCAGGAGTGCACACAATGGTATAAGTCATTTTTGTAGTTAGAAATTCGGCAACGATTCATATTCAGTCACATTCGCAGCGGTTTGTGTTCACATAGATTCAGTTTGAATACAGCATCAATGGCGCTTATATAGTCCAAAGTTGCATATACATGAGATATTTAGATATATTTACTGATGTTTACTTCATATTTCTTCAGACAGAATCATAATTTCTATTCATTTTCCACTGATTTGGCGCGATCTGGTGATAATTATTCGGCTCCCAGCGCTGTCTCCTGTGTTTACTCTTCCGTGTTCGTGCTGCCACTGACAGAGACCTGATTCATCCGTGTCTTGTCCATCATAACTGTGTGTAACAGGTCAAATATGTGCTTCCCTTGCTGCAGGTATTTTCTGTAGGGCCCCTTTTATTGCACTCTCCCCCAGATCTGGTAGGATATAAAACGTTTCCGGTAGAGTCATTTACTCGCGCCGTCGAGAGTGTAAGGCCGCATTTGTGGTGCCCCTGTCTTAAATTTTTTTTAGTAATTTATAATCATTTTTAGGTTAATACGAATTAATGTGTGTTTAAAAGTATGTTTATGTCGGGTTTTTTCACGTTTTTGTTTTGTAATTATTTAATTTCCCCTCCAGTAAGTACCACGAGGGGGGAAAAAAGCTGATCACCGCTTTTCCCTTTGTTACAAAGGTACAGACCATGAGTTTCTAAGGGGGGTGATTTTTACGTTTATGTATTTTAAAAAGAATTTTAGACTCGCGCCAGTCGAAGGTGAAGGGCCGCATTGTTTAGAAACCCGGGGGTATAATGAAGCTGATCACCGCTGTTTCTATGTTACAAAAAAACTCCACTTAAAAAAGTTTTGGGTTTCCATCGGGTTTTCACAAAACAAAAACCAACGCAGGCAACACTGTTCAAGGTGCCGGCCGTGCCCTTGGAAGCGCGGGCAATCGCTGATCGAGTTTTCCCAGAGAATTTTCGGCCGTGGGTGACGAGATTTTTCCCGCCGGAGTTTTTTGGTGCAATACCTTTTTTGTCCACAAAGTGGAGTAAAAACCTTTTTTCACTGCTGAGAGAACCCTTTTCTGGGTTGGGGTACCATTTGAAAGCAACATTCTTATTTCACGTAATCCATTAAAGATGATTTTTGAAGGTATAATTTTTTTTTTTCAATGACTGGGGTAATTGAAAAATATTTGGGGGGAAATTGAATCTGAAAAATTAATTTTGCTGGCAATAACCTCGGACTTAATTTTTTTTTTTTTTTTTTTCTGGGCTTTTCTAAAGTTTTAAAACTACTTTCTTAATTACTTTAAAAAGGGGTAATATTTTTTTTTTTTTTGATAATGTATTTTTTGTCTTCATTGCTCTGTCAAAAAAAAGGGGGAATTCTTCAACCGTTTTGGTAAGTAGGTTTTTTTGTTTTTCCCTTGCCATATTGGGGGGGCAGATTTAAATTATACCCCTTACATCTACTCCAAATGTCTGCCTTTGAGCTGACAAGATGTAATAAAATTCAAGTCTCCCGCCTCCCCTTCATGAAAGTAAAAAAACAACCCGTTTAAAGGGGGGATGATCGGGGGAATTACTGGGGGGAGGTAGAACAAGGGGACGCTCTTTTGGGAGAGTTTGCTTCATTTTAAAATCTAAAGTGGATCCAATATGCAACTCTCTGTTTTGAACAGATTTTAAAATCAAAATAAAGGAAACCTGTTTGTTTCGGGGGTGTGGGCTGACCAAAACTATACAGGGGGAAAAACCCTTTTTTGCTTCATATTTCGAAAAATAGGGACCCTTTTAAAGAAAAAGCTATAAATTATTATAGGCTTTTGGGGCGGCTTGTAAAGTTGTAGGGGGCCTGCAAGAACCCTTCCAGATCTGTGCAAGGCCCGCCTATTTTTGTTTGTTAAACAACATTTCAGTGACACGTTTTTTCTAGCATGCCATTGGCTGATTTTTATGGCACCTTCCCACCTGGTGAGGACCCTTTGATTAGGGGCTGGGCTGTAGGCCTGGATAGGCTGAGGACGTCTAAAAAGACGGCAAAAAAATTGGGAAATCTATCCCATGACTCATGTAGTTTTATCAATATTGTCTGCCCCCGTGCTTCCCTTATATTCAATGAAACCTTTTGGGAAACCCCTGGGGTAGCTATGTTCTCACTTTGAGAGAGGGGAAAGAGGCGATGTGGCCCCTGTTTCAAAGCCCCCCCCCCACTATTTCTTTTTTTAAACGGGAAATTTTGCTGTTCCAACCATCTAAAAAAGGGTTAACAAACCGGTAAACCGATCTTTTTTATTCAAACCCCTACAGACCTTTGAACCCAGGGAAAGATCTTAGCAATTTTGGGAACGTGTTTTGGGAGCAGGGGAAATTAATCGTCAGCTGGAAAGAGCGGCAGCGTTTAAGTACGAAAAAAGGGGTGAGGCCTCCCTCCCCGGAGTGTGGGGAGATTTTGGTCACCCCACCCATTTTCACTGCAGAGAAAATCCTGTGTTTTTTTTTTGTTACAAATCATCATGCACGGCAATGCCTAAAGCCAAAGTCTCGCAGCTAGTGATCCCCTGAACAGAGCTGTTCCAGTAGGGGAAAACGACAGGCCTGCTGGGGAGGGGTGAGTGCAGGCCTAAGATGACCCCGTCATTGTTTTGGATTCGATCTGGAATCTTATAAAAGTTAGGTAGATATAGTTCTAATTACAGTTGTTTTTTAAAAATTTTCAAACTTCACCCCATAGATACCTTTCTACCTTCATGATTTTTGGGGGAAAAGTAAGGAAAAAAGAAATGCTTGACACTGGATAAAGGGTTGGGGCCTATAGCCCAAAGATTTTCCCTAAATTGCTGATCGGGTGTTTTGTAAACCTTTTCCTTGCCCCCAGGTTTTTTTGGTTGGGAGTGGAGACAAACAAACCTTGGGAGTGTGCAGCTGGATTAAATGTCGGCTGTCATGTCCTGTTCCACTTTTAGTCAAGGCCGGGGTGATGCTTATATTTGGGCAGTCCTCTTAAAACATTTGTTTCAGCGAAAATTTCTTCCGGGTTATTAAAGTGCATCGGACAGGGGGTGTATATTAATGGCAAGCAATTTACTTACACTACCCAAATTTGGAAAAGGGGAAATGGTTCTTCCTGACTAGTGGGAACAGTAAAGATCAAAAAGGCAGTGCCCACTCGAACCTAGATGGACTCAGTTTGGGGCAAGCTGAAAAGCACTCATGACTCTCAGCTGGCAGCGTGTCTTTTGGAGCCCAGAGTAAACAAAGGCCGGGACATGCTGGTCGGGAAAAACCGTGCGTTGAGGGGAAATGGGGGGGTTTCCACTTTAAATGAAAAACCCCCTTAGAAAAAGCTGATTTTAAAAAGGAAATTCTACCTTTGCTGACTTTTCCTTGCAGGCTTTGCGGGTTTTGACGCTCTGAGTTTTCGATGGTTCCTCATTGGATTTAGACAAAATTCAGAGAACGCTGATGTTTTAAGGGACAGACGGGTGAATGAGTGTAAAGGAGCCTATTTACCAGTAAAATCAGATTCCGATTTATGCTGCTGTGACACGGCAGCTTCCGATTGGGCTTACTGACTTGGATGTCTCGTGGATTATCTGCAGACTGCAAAACAAACTGGTACGCTTGTTCTCTTCATTCTATCTTTTCCAGACAAAGTTGGACTGGGGAAATGCAACAGGTTTTGTTCCGATCCCCGAGTGACCAAGCCCTTTTCCGGTTGCCGTATCGACCCCTTTCTGACAAGGGGAAACCCGGGGCAAGTTTTAAATGAGGGGAAAAACGTGAGATCATACAAAAGTCTAGTGAATTTGCTCCCCCTCTTGTTCTAGTCGGGAAAAAAATCGGATTTGAAATATGCACAACTTTCTGGTTTAATGCTCGCAAAATCGCCCCCCCCCCTTTCCCCACAAGCAATCCTTGCCCCCTTTGGGGAGGAAATCCTATTTTTCAACCTGGACCTCCATCGCTACTATAATGTAAAAGTTCATAAAAATCCGGGAAATACCAGCATTTACTCCCCTTTGGGGGTTATACAAATATATCTTTCCACAGGGGCCTGTGAACAGTCCGGGCCATTTTCATGGGGTGATGTTTGACAATTGGGGATCAAAATTTCAACAGCCTTTTTGTTATTGGATGACGTCCTGGTATTTCACCCCCAAGAGCGGCATTGGGAATTAGAAAGGTGTTTAACGCCCAGCTCCCAACTCAAGTTTTGCTCAAAAATGTCCTTCTTGCGGGTTCTAAATTTTTTGGGCCATCTCAGTGCGACGAAATTGCTACCGATCCAAAAATTGCGCCTTGCTTTTGTCACTGGGAAAATCTCATGGGGGAGGTCCAATGTCCCCTGCCACAAAAAAAGGTTTTTCCCCGGTATGGATGTTTTACCACAGTTTATTGAAAACGTTCGGGCCCTTCCAACCATTTTCATTTTTACACTGGGAAAAGGGGTCCTCGGGAAAAAGGAAAAAGCAATGGTCAGAGAGGTTGCTGCTTCCCCATGGGCTGGGAATGCAGTCGAGCGTTTCACAAACTAAAAACGGGTTTGCGTCACTTGTTTTGGCTCTCCAAATTTTTAATGAAAACCCCCTCTCTCATAGATGCTTCTGAAAGACTTGGACCGTATTTCACATTTTCCCAGCATGGGCACGGCCGGGCCTTGCTTTGCACAAGTCGTTACCCCCATGCTCAGTCAGATTCCCACATGTTGGGAAATTTTTTTTCCAGAAAAGGCAAATTTTTACAAAACCTCACGGCTCGGGGGCAAAAATTTTCGTTTTGGACCCACAACCCTTTTAAATTTCTTTCCAAGGCCAAAAATTGGATGCTTGTGAACCGAGGGGTTTTCCGCCCCCCTTTTTTGACCCCCAAAAACGTAGGCTGACGCCCTGGTCGAGAGCCCTTTTTGCACCCTATGTACTCCCGGCACGGGCCCTTAGTAAATTTCTGGGAGAAGCCCGCACTGGGCGCACTGGCTGTTCCAAGATTCTTTTGTTTGGGCTACTCACCCCCTTTACATTTTTCCCCACACTGGAGGATGGCCATGGTCAACATCAAAATTTTTTTCCTGGTACAATGCAAACAGAATGGGAGCTTTTTCTACATTCGTGTAGGCATAGTGTGACCCCCCTTCACATCTTGCTGTGGGCCTCACCTTCCCCAAAAAATTCCACATACCATTTTGGGGGCGTCCCCCGCAAGAAAAAACAAAAGGGGAATAAAGTTTTAAAAAGGGTTTTGCTTTGTTGGAAAGGACGAAGCCTTAGGAGGGAACGATTGAACAAAAAAACACTTCTTGAAATTTATGAAACCTGGGGAAAACTGGAGAGGAAGTTTTTTTCGAGTTTTCAAGAAATTTTTCCCAGAGAAAAACCTACCTTTTGTCGTCCGTGCGTGAAAAACCCTGGTGTTGAAGGATTCCCAAACAAGCGGACATCAGGACAGCGGACCGTACTGCTCGGGGAAAGGTTCTTTTGGGGTTGGGGCCTAAGAAGGTTGGGGGGGAGGGGTGTGAGGTGTGTCGTCGTGTGGGTCCAAACCCTGAACCCCGGGGGCGTGCACCGTTTGGGGAACATCATTTCAACAGACCCCTTTTAACTCGCTGCATAACTTTTGGTCACGGGGGACCTGCCAACCGGGTCCCTGGGATTTCTTGTTTTAACGGATCCTTTTTTCCCCAAAAAGGCTAAAGCCTTTTTTGGGGCCAAATCATTTTGCCAAAACATGGCGCATCCGGGGCAAAAACTTTTTCTGCGTTATGGGTTCCCCGGCCGAATTCATCTGACGAGGGGCCCAAATTTTGGGGTGCCCTGATCCTGAATTTTGAATTCCGGAGTCCAGAAATCGGGGACAAATCCTATTATCCAAGGGGGGGGACTGGGGGATACGAACCCTGGGGAATATAACGTGCTCTGCGCCCAAAGACCAAGCCAATGGGGCCCCAAACCAAATCTCTCACTTTTCATATAATTTTCACCATCCATGAACCCGGTAGCTCCTTTTCCCGTTGATTTTTTTGGGGGGATTTTTCCCCGGCTGCCCCTTGACCTGGTTTTTTGGATCTGTTCAGACATCCTGTTTGGTCTTAAGACTCCAGGCCTTCGGAGATATAAGGGGGAAAGTTTGTCCCCCAGGGGGCCCCGCCCCGAAAAAGCTTAAGAATGCGATTTGTACTAGGATCAGGGGGGGGCCAAATTGATTTTTGTGATAGAGTTTGCTTGCCAACAAGGGGGCACTGGAAACGGGAAGCTTTTCTGACCTTTGGGAGGGTACGGGGACCTGGTTTTGGCTTTCAGACAGCTACCCCATAGAAATTTAGCACAGCGGTACGGTGTTGTGAAAACTGTACATCGACCTTAATGCCAGTTAAATTTCTTCCCTTCCCAATGATTCGGAGGTACCACCAAAAACCACTGGTGGCTCAAGGTGTTGATTCTTGGTTTCTGACTTCTGTGGATGCTAAATTACAGGACCAAAGTGGGTACCACTACTTCGATGATGCGACTTTGGGCATGTGGGGGAACACGATTTTTTTAAACCACACAGGCGTGGGGTGACTCAGGCAATGTTTTCCCAAAAATATTACAGCTCAAAACTGCCCCTGGGACCAGGGTTAGGAGTTGTGAGTAGGACGAGTGTACCTGAATCTGCTGTAGAGCAGCTGAAACGCTTCTGGTTCTTTATGTTTTTAACCTCTATTGGTGGTCTTTTTTAGGAAACAATTTATGTCAAATATCATGTTTTAAATTTCCCCGCTGGAAGTTCCTAGTCGGTGAATCCGGGCTGGTAGTTTTTAAACCCTTTACAGATTATTAGATAATGACCAGCAAAAGTTCTGGGGTAAAAAAAATTTGTTTTTTTTTTTTTTTTTTTTTTTTTTTTTTTTTTTTTATTTTTTTTCTTTTCTTCCTGTAACTTTTGCGGGATTGGGTTAAGGGAAAAGTTACTGTGATGTTTTATATTTAGTATTTTGGTTATTTTTGGGGAAGTATATATTAACATTTTGGACTGGAGTAAAGTCTCGGCTGACAAATTTTGTTCCAATCAGAATGCTCGTTTTTGCAAAAGTGAACGGGGATGTTTTTCAAGAGTGTCTAGGGGGTTGGGCCCCCCTTTTTTCACTTTTCCTGTGGGGAAGTGTCTACCGAAATTTAACTGCAAATTTTTGATTTTTTAACCTTTCTACTTTTTTTTTTTTTTTCCTTCTTTAAAATAAATGGTTATTGGGTTATAAAATCTGATGAGTTTTGGGAGTCCGAAAAGTTAATTTTTTTGGGCATTATTTTTGGGGCATTTTGGCAAAGCAATGGGAAACGCAGGGGGGTGAAAAGTCAAATATGTGCTTTCCCCTTCTGCATGTATTTTCATGTAGGCCCCTTTAAGCACTCTCCCCCCCCAACTGTAGGATATGAACGTTTTTCCGGAAGTCATTTTAATCGCGCCAGTCGAGAGTGGGAAAGGCCGCTTTTGGTGCTCCAGTCTTAAATATTTTAGAATTATATAATCTTTTATAGGTTAATCGAATTTATTGTGTTTTGAAATATGTTATAGATTGGTTTGGTCCTGTTTTTGTATTGAAAATTAGGGGATGTTCACCTCCTATAGTACCCCGAGGGGGATAACTGAACTGATCCCCTGTTCTATGTTACAACGGTACAGACCAAATTTCTAAGTGTTTTTTTATTACTGTTTTTGTAGGTTATGTAATGAACTCATTAGACTCCGCCTCGTCGGAGTGTGATGGCCGCATTGTTATAGTATCCCCGAGTTGAGAACTGAGCTGATCACCGCTGTTCTATGTTTTATCCAACAGAAAAACATCCATCTTAAAATTCACGATTTGGTGTCCATCTGGTTCAACACAACACAACGCAACGACAGAGACAACCTGTTAATGTGGCATCTATCCCCCCCGTCCTATCCTGTGATGAACTTCTGCACACTTCCTGTTATATCTGACCATACACCAGAGAACCTCTTACCCCATGAATAATCAATAATGACACACATTATGTTAAGTAAATGGTTTGTATGTGATTTTCTTGTAAATTTGTGGCATTTTATTACAACAATTGAAAATTTACATCTGAATGCTACTTTGTGCAATGATAGAAAAGGCTATAAATAGTATATTTTTACCACGGTAAACGGCCAAATTCACATGGGAAAAAAAAGAGCACACAAGTGAGTTATTACCAACCCCTTGATTTGGGTTTAAAATGAGTGTTTTAAGTAAAAGTGTACTAATAATCTCATGGTACAGTCTTGCCATATCTTGATGCTATTTATTTAGCTCTAATACAGCTACCTTAGCAGGAGTGAAGTTCTTCTTCATAATGCATTTTGTCATAATAAGTTCATCGAAGAAATGTTTTTGTTGTATTATTTTAGAAAAGATTTTTTGATAATAGTTGGGCAAATGAATACTGGGATTTTAAGTTCGATGTGGCTTGAAATAAACCTTGTAATGCCAGAATACAATTTAGGGGTGTGTCATTTGTGTCTCCATGCTGAAAATGGGGTAACTGGAGGAATGGTAAGAGGTCATTCCATGGGTGAAGAGGTGCTAATTGGTAGGTGAGTTCTGAAAGCTTCGTTTTAAAACTATTATTCTGAAAAAATCTTTTATCAAGCTGGTTTTGGCTTTTGTTTCTTGTTCTTTGTTTTCTTGTCTTTTATTCTGTGGTTTTGTCTTAGAAGTCATGGCTCCTGTTTAGTCAGTGAGTCCCTTTGATCCCCGCGTATTCCTTGCCTGTTTTATGTGTCATGCTCTAAATGGTTGTCCTAGTCATATGTCTGTGGTTCCTCATTGGTTGGCTTTATGCTGCGTGACCCTAATTGTTTGGATGCAATATATAGCCCCTCCTGTTTGCCGGTTGGCTTTGTTGAGTATGGGCACCTGTAACTCTGTTCTTGGTTTTGTTTATGTCACGCCTTGCTCATGATAATGGCTGTTCATACCAAGGTCAGTCAAGTCATACAAGTTCAAGTCACGCGTTTTGTAGCTATGTTAATCTTTAAGGAAACGTTCCGTTACACTCCAACTTTATTTTGTAATTAAACCACAAATTTATTCTACAATTTAACAGAAATCCTTTCTAACTACACTGGGTCTGATATCAAGACTACTTCCAAGGACTCAGGACTGGTCTAGCCTACGAAGGACCATTGTTTTGCCTAGCAACTGTGAACAGCTAACATTGACAGAATATAATAACTTGGTACCGTTGGACTTTTTAATATTCATCTGCATAAAACTAAACCGGGTTGTGAAAACCTGTTTAAAATAGCATATATTCACATGATCCATTTACGTACATCAAGCAATAAGAGCATAAACAACATAAAATTCACCTTTTGGTAAAATATTGTCAATAGTAACATCGCTTTATATTTTGTATTTTTTTATGTTCATTACAATATTCAAGTATTTTAAAACCTAATACTCTATATTTAAAGTGTGTAATTCAGTAATTAAAAGCTTCAAAAACCAACAATTTCTCCAAATCTTCCATGATTTTTCATTTTCATGAACAAAATAACATTATAAGCCAACTCCCCTCTTCTTCAAGCATCCATTGTCCTCCTCCAAGGATGCGGGTCTTTGAATTGGGGACGTAGCAACAATTTGTCCTGTCATGGCCATGGAGGAGGATCATGCGGAACTCTCTGCATAAACTTGGTTGTGGGCCACAGCGGGCACTGTTAACCTCTCCGTCCTCTCTATTCCAGTCCCAACTGATCTATCGCACCCTTGGTGGTCACAATGCCTCATAGCCCTCCTACGTTGATGGATATCCACTCTGCTGTGGTTGGGCATATCTGTTCTCCTATAGGGAACTTTTTACTCTTATCTGCTATTCTGTGGTGGTCATCTGCTTTTGCGCGTGGGAGAGTGGCTTCTTTTCTCTGCCCCGGCTCCCCTCGCTTCCTGCTCCACTGGCTCGGACCTGTTGGTCTCTCTTGCTCCCAGTGTTCCACAGTGCTGGCCACCGTGCCATGTCTCGTGGCCCTTCAGTGTTGCATTGTCTGTTCACTGCTCCATGGCCGCAAGGTCATTCACTGTTCAACCGGGTCAACTGTTCCACCGGTCCAGGCTCCTCCTTTGATCCATGCGTTAATCCAGGTCTCACCGAGCATGGATTGAATTTTGTGCCAATATTCATTAAAAAAAAAAACAGCATTTTACACAAGAAAACACGATCTGCTTTTGCAAAAGAAAACCCGACTTTCAAACAAACGCGAAAGTAATTTGTCAAATGCAAAAACTCTATTTGAGATCAAATTGAGAGGTTTGGAGCCAAATATATGTATTGTGTGTTACAACTGTGAGACTCAGTTGCCTTTGTATGAGGAAAGCTAGATTTTCTCACAAAAATGCAGTTGAGCAACTTCCTCTTCTAAAAACAGCAGAGGCTTTTCGGGTCAATTTACGCTTCAGTCTCCTGAGACCCAAAACACCTGTTTACCTTTTCAGGTAATACATCAAAACTAACATGAGTGGGGAACAGGTGAGAGTTTGTCTTACTATATCTATAATTAACCATTTAGATGTTTTCAACAAAGCAACCTCTACTACAATGTCAGTGAAATTCACAAAAAAGTACTGTAAAGGTTGTTAACATGACTGATTAGTTTAACTAGGCAGTCTTCTTTCCCTATAAAAAACTGATTCATTCTCTGTACCCTCTTATCCCTCTGTTTGATCGCGGCATATAGAATATATACATATGTTCTACACTGTTCAACCTTTCAAAACAATGCAGGGTATAACAGTATCACGTGTCACAATATTTTTGGATACGCAAATCAATGTATTATGGATGGGACAATATTGTGTACCACAAATGCAAGCTTAGACACTTTAGTAGCAGATATAGTAATCTCACCCAAGAGGTTATTAATTATTAGTATTTTATTTTTTTAAAAAATCACATTAGTTTTAGTTTGTTTTTAAATGTTGTAACACATTGTGCAAATGTCAATCTTTGTGTCTACAATAATTAGGTATTTTTTTATTAAGCAAAATGATGAAATTTTCTCTTCTGGGTGTCTGTAAGAATGTCAATTTTAAATCATTTTGACTAGAGAAAAGTGTAGGCTTCCAACAGAAAAAAAATAGGTCCTGTCCTGCAGGTTGCGTAGAAGCCATTATGTACTTAAAAAATAACAATAGGGTGACTAATCACAACACTGAAACGCAACATTGTCGTCGAGACTCCATTCTCGGTCCACACCATCCATGCTAAGTCTAGCCGAGGAAAGCTGCACCCATCACTGTTTCCCTAGTGCTGTGTTCTCAATGTTTCTGCAACAGATACCCATGATCCGAAGGGCAACGGGAGCCCTGAACAGTGTGCTTCAACGCTTGGTTAACGACACCAAAGCTCGGCAGACTAAGACCTGAGAGAGTATTCAGAGCCTGACGAGACAGTGCTCAGCTACGCCCGTCAATGACTATCAGGAACCGCTTCCCACATTCAACAAGGGTTACAACACGAATGTTGCAGTAAACTTTTTCTTTACATGGATGTTCATTTCTGATTTCCACTTTTTTAAAGTTTGTTAGTGTTAATGTTGCTGTTTAAACATAACAATATCTGCAAAGTGACGAACTGAAAGTTCATGGAATGCAAATTGCCAGATATCGTATTTTAAAATTCTGTACCGTTTAATCCCTCCAACAATGGCTGTAGGGACTACACAAGTCTTCCCGTTTGGACATCACAAACCCAGATAACCCTGCCTAGGCAGAAAAGGCAAGCAAGGGGGGGCGAGGCCATTCTCCTGCTTTAGAGAAGAGTAAGCGAAACTAAGGTGCCCGTAAAAGTCCTATTCATAGATGTATCGATTCTTCTTCCCACGAAGGTGAAGATTTTCCCTAGATGTGAAAACACGGTTGTGAAATATATGTGAAATAATATTTGAAAATATATTTTAAAAATGACATAGTAAAATAAAGCTGGTAACAAATTTTCGTGTTAACTGTGTGTTTATTGAAATTATATTCATTCCTCATATGATTTATTTTTAAGTCATTGCGTTCTTATCTATCTATCTTTATAAACTGACTTCAAACAATTTTTTGCAATGCTGCTTTTATATAGTCATTGAATACATTTGATATAGGCCTACTCTCCGACTTAAACAATACGATGATCAAGTTTCGGACACTTTTATGTACTATTTATGTAAATGCTAGTAACTGCTTTATATAAGCTTATGCCACATAAATTTACTGTTTAATGTAAATAACTTGTTTGATGATGGTTGGGCACGCTTAACATTCCAGTCACATCTTAAACTGGAGTTGGCCATTTGGACACCCGGGACGCCCACTCAGCTGACAAAAAAAAAAAAAAAAGACCGCTAGCATCACAATCGCTAACTATACCAGGTTAAATAAGAGTTTAGGCTAACTATAGATTTGGGCTTTTTATTAATGAAAGTTTGGGGCTTTTAATCCCATCTTATGTGTAGAAAGAGTGGTTATTAGATAGCTTTGTAAATGTTTTGCTGGTAATTTGTCAATAAATAAATGGAAGTAAGCTAATTAATTTAACCTAAAAGTTTGCACCTCGTACAGGGTCCGTTTCTCAAAAATTTAGCATATTGTGATAAAAGTTCATTATTTTCCATAATGTAATGATAAAAATTAAACTTTCATATATTTTTAGATTCATTGCACGACCAACTGAAATAATTCAGGTGTCTTTATTGTTTTAATACTCGATGATTTTGGCATACAGCCTCATGAAAAACTCACAAATTTGTATCTCAAAAAATTAGGCATTATCATGAAAAGGTTCCTCTACAACGAGCTATTAACCTAATCATCTTAATCACCTAATTAACTCTCAACACCTGCAAAAGATTCCTGAGGGCTTTTAAAACTCCCAACCTGGTTCATTAATTCAAACCGCAATGCATAAGTAAGACTGCCGACCTGACTTGCTGGCCAGAAGGCCATCTTGACAACCCTCACAGCGAGAGGTACGCTCTGTGCTCAGTGTCCCAAGAAATTTTTTTTTTTGTTTTTCGATTGAAAGCAAATCTTTGCATGTCATTCTTAAATCAGTGCCAGAGTCTGGAGGAAACTGGGAGAAGGAAATGCCAAAATGCCTAATCCAGTGTCAAGTACCCACCGTCAGTGATGGTCTGGGTGCCATGAAATCAGCTGCTGGTGTTGGTCCACTGTGTTTGTTTAAATCAATGGCAGGGCAATGCAGCTATCTATCAGGAGATTTGGGATCACTTCATGCTTTCCATCTGCTGAAAAGATTTATGGAGATGAAGATTTTGAGTTTTTCATCACGCCTGGCAAACCGCTCACAGTGCCAAAACCACTACTGGTAAATGGTTTACTGACCATGGTATTACTGTGCTCATTTGCCGCCAACTCTCCTGACACTTAACCCCTAGAGAATCTGTGTGCTATTGTGGAAAGAAAATTGAGAGAACGCAAGACCCAACACTCTGGCTGCGCTTCAGGCCGCTATCGACGCCTCCTGGGCCCCAATACCCCTCAGTCAGTGCCACAGCTGATTGCCTGTCCATGCCACGCCGCATTGAGCAGTCAATTCTGCAAAAGGAGTCCCGACCAAGTATTGAGTGCATACTGAACATATTAGTTTGAAGGTTACTTTTTTTTTTTTGTCTTCAACACACTTTTCTTTGTTGGTCGGAATAGTTGGGTTTTCATGAGCTGTTTCCAAAAATCATCAGTATTAACAATACAAGACTGAAATATTTCGTTGGGGTGTGCAAATGAAATCTAAAACTATATGAAACTCGTTTAATTTTTATACCCTTACATTAAGGAAGACAACAAATACAAAATGAACTTACTTTATCCACAAATATGCTAATGTTTTGAAAGTACCTTGTATTTCTATCAGGTGACAACAAAAAGTCCACTCTACATGCAAGGCTAAATGGGCTTAAATGTTGTAAACCCTGTGTTTAAGCCCCTTTGATTTTAGATTGCCAAACAAATATTGATAGTGTAACTGGGATTTCAGGAGCTCAAAAAACACCTTTAAAAAACCCTAGGGGAAAAGTTCCAGGAAATTTCTACACTGGGAACTGCTACAAGAAATATATGAAACACGTTAATCTGAATCTGAGACATACACGGGCACACCTAACACTAAACGGAGCCACCATCCCAAAAGGAGGGTGAGGTCCCTATTGTATCTGCGCCGTTATTATATTATTATTATTATTATTATTAAGGGCGCCGAGCACCGCAGTGCGAGCCCTCTTGGAATATTGCTCCGTTTCTATTAGGGCCCCGAGCACCGATGGTGTGAGTCCCTATTGTATCTCTGCTATGTTATTAGGCCTCAAGTCCGAAGGGCGAATAGCCCAGTGTTTTTTCCTCGGATTCTTATGTTATTATTATGGCCCGCGCACCACGGTGCGAAAAAAAAAAGGTCCTCTTGTAAAATGCTCTGTTTATTTGAGCGCCCCGATGTCACTGCAAAGTGCGATGAGACCAGAAGGAATTGCTTCAAAAAATTTCTTATTATTAAGGCCCGAAGCAACGGTAGTTGCAAGGACCCTTTGGAATTACTTCTCCGTTTATTAGGCTCGAGCACTGCAGTGCGAGACCCTATTGGCATTGCTCCATTTATTTGGCCCGAGCACCGAGGTGCGAGGACCCCTGTGGAATTGGCTCTGTTTCTTATTAGGGCCAATGCCCATAGGGCGACGATCCCTTTTGTTTTCCTTAAATTTTTTTTTTTCTTTATTTCTCTATTTTTTTTCCAGGTTTGGGGGCTTGTGGGACCCTAACATTCTTAAAAGTGCTTAAACTTGAATCTGTGGCCATTAGGCCGGACCGAAGACGATACAGGGGCGTGGCACAGGGGCGTGGCCGGGGCTCTACAAGCGCCCCCTGGAATACTGGATGGCCTATCTTATCCTTACTTTCACGTAGAACTAGAAACTCATACCCATGTTACGGATCCCCTAAAGGTTCATTGTGTGTAACAAAATCAAGTGGAGTGAAAAAATTTGGGGTGGTAGAAACATATCGTTTTTTATTTTTTTTTTTGCTTGCTCCTCGCAAAAACTTCTGCGTTCCCCTCGGAAACTTTGCGTTCCCATCTGCAAGGAACTTTTGCATTCTCCTCGCACAATTTTGCTTCTCGCTCGCAAAATATTGCCGTTCCCTCGCAAAACTTTTGCGTTCTCTCGCAAATTATTTGCGTTCCCTTCTCAAACATTTGCGTTCGCTCGAAAACGTTTGCGGTCCCCATCGCAAAACTTTTGCGTTCCTCTCGCAAAACCAGCTTAGTAAATCTGACAACCTCAGTCCTGTATACTTTAACCGCTTGTAGGGGTTTAATACAGCGTCCGATAAGTTCACAATGAGCGGTTGATAGAGTTTTTTTTGTTTTGAACTTGGAGAAATAGTCAGTGCATCTTATTACGGCACGGTTTTGGACATACTAAAACGCTTGAATGTGAGAGCCGTGGGAACGGAGCGAGGCCGGTGGAGCACTTGCCGCCATTCCACGGTAACGCGTCCCGCGAAGGAACACTGAAGGAGGGACTGATGCAGTGTTTGGACGATAGAGGACCAGGCTCGGACTTTTTTTGTGTTTTGGTTCTGTATGTGTACGACAGACCTCCGTCCACAAAAACGAGTAGGTGCTGTCGCGGGTCTTTTCGTAGGCGTATTTTGTTATTAAAGATTATGCGATATTGATGTTCTCCCGGTTCCCGCCTCATCTTCCGTGACTATACCGTTTGTTACCCACTGGATGAGACGAAATTAGTACACTATTTACACCACCAATATTATTAAAGTACCATACAGAACAGCAAACCCAGAGATGAACGTAACCTGGTAACTGCACTTTAAAGCGTAGCTATCCCTCATAGAAAGAGAGTTTTTATTTTAAACTTGGACTCAAGTTCACTAGTCTTCCATCGCTTTGCCTATAGTTTTTAAGACAATGTGTTTTGGGACATTCTAAAAACACTTATGTGGACTGTAGCTACATACACAGTTACATTGAGCCCTAATTTCGGTAAGGCCCTATAAATCTATGAAGCTCAATAAAAATGCAATATTAATAACTTATTATGAGCTATCAGTAAAGCAATAGCCATCAATACAACCATTTCCTCCCCCTTTAAAAACCATCAGGTTAGAAAAATGATCCTTAAAGGACCCTGACAAGACAAGTAGGCTATATAGGCTAAAACCAAATATTGTAAACAGTTTTAATAAAATCTAGCCTATTTAGCACAGACACAGACAATCCCAGAATAGTCTAGAAAAACAAGCCCAAACCTCCTGTAAAGCGACCACTGGCGCAGTACAGGCTTCTCTTTCATACACAAATCCAAATGTTCCAGATGCCAATGTATTTGACGAAAAAACCATAATGAACAAAAATGTGCGCACTGGATGGACCGGGGCTCACGATACGGCACAGACATTACAGATTATTTATTGATTGTGTACGTTATATCTGTATTGGTGATTTCCATTATTTTAATAATGAACAGGCCGCAGTTGCAATGAACATATGCGCCGGAGGCGCTAGCGCGATCAAATCGACTGAAAACAAAATACCTCCGTCACGTAGGTGATAGGGCATAATCGATTTGAATCAGTTTGAAGATTCAATAATATAAAGATTATGTGAAAATTTATAAACGCGACACTGTTACGTTCTCATTTCGCTCTGGAACCTATAGGAAATGCATTTTCCTGATATCCAGAAGATGTGCATATGTGACCTTGATTTTATATAGGCCTAACCAGTTCAACAAAAGGCAATATTAAGTGTACATTTTAATTTTAACGAAGCCTACATTTTTAAACCAACATTGTGCCATATTGTATTGTGTATTTGTAGTGTAAATATAGTTCCAAAAGATGCCCCCGGCCCACTCCAGTGCGGCATATTTGTTCATTATGATTTTTTCTTCAAAGCATTGCGAATAGGGAACATTTGGATGTGATGAAGAGATCTGTCCGTGACCGAGTCTCGCTTACATTAGGTTTTTGGCTGTTTCTAGCTATCGGGCTTTCTGCCCTTTCTTGCAAAATCGGCGATATTTTATTAATAACTGTTTTACCATAATTTGGTTTTAGCCTCTATGCCTACTGTCTTTGTCCACGCTTCCCTTAAGTATCCTTCCTAATCCGGATGGTTTTAAATGGGAGAACGATTGTATTATGGCTATTTGCGTGACTGATAGCATTAAGAGGTTATATATTACAATTTTTATTACATTAAGAGTATTTATTAGGCCTTTACGAAGGTAGGGCTCCAATGTCACTGTTATAGTAGCTACGAATCCACTTAAGTGTTTTAGAATGTCCCAAAACCATGTCGTAACTATGCAAAGCTGACTGTAGCCTATTTGAATTGAGTCCAAGGTTAATTAAAACTCTTTTCTTTCTATGAGGGATGAGCCTACGCTTAAAGTGCATGTTTACCCAGTTACGTTCATATTCTGGGCTATTCTTCTTGTGCTGTAAACTACTTTAATAATATGGTGTGTAATCCGTGTATTACTGAATTTAGGCCACCAGTGTGTAACAAACGTTATAGTCACGGGAAAGAATAGGCTGGAACCGGCGAACATTCAAACAAACTTAATAACACCAGATACGTAAAAGACCGAGACAGCCCTACTCGTGACGACTTTCCCCGCACCACAACAGAAACCAAAACACAAAATAAAGTCGAGCCTGGTCCTCTAGCGTCCAACACTGGTCCTCTCCCCTCCTTCAGTTTCTCTCCTATCGCGGGACTCTACCTGGTGAAGCCAGTAGCACCACCTTCCTCGCATCCGTTTCCCACTGCTCTCACACAGTGTTTACATACTCGTTTTAGTATCCCAAACCGTGCCGTCCTAAGCATGCCTGACTAATGTTCTCCAAGTTCAAAACAAAACTCGATAACCGCTCCATGTGAACTTAGGGAGCTGTGATACCGAACTACGACAAGCTTTAAAGTAAACAGGAAGTGTTTGGTCCAACTCAGGTCTGGTTTGGCGGAGTAACGCAAAGTTTTTGCGAGGGACGCAAATAATTTTTGTGATAGAACGCAATGTTTGCGAGGAACGCAAATACTTTTTGCGAGAGAACGCAAAATGGTGCAGGGAACGCAACAATATCTTTGCGAGAGAACGCAAAAGTTTTGCGAGGGAACGCAAATTTCTCGGGGAACGCAAAATTGTTGCGAGAGAACGCAAAAAATAAAAAATATATTTTTTCCCTCCCCCCCCATTGTTTTCACTCCTCTGATTTTTTTTCCATTTCCACCAAATGAACCTGTAGGGGCCCGTACACATGTAGATCGCATTGAGACAAACCAAACTTCGCACTGCATGTCATGAAGCTCCACCTGTTTCGCCACAAACTCGGTGACATGATCTCAAGATCATGGGGATGTAAATAGTAAAGATAATTTTGATATCTCGAACGGTTGTTTGGCCTGGAGAGGCATTGAAATTATGAGAGGAAATGAGAAACAGGAAATGTCTAATAACATCCACGATAGCATTGCCTGATTTTGATCAAACTTCACGATTTGCTCGTTGTATGATGCGGAATCGCATTATGGACTATTAGGAGTCAAAGTTATAGCGCCCACCAAAACAAACACCCTGGCAGAAGTGTGTCCTTTTCTAAATGCTTTGAATACATAAATTTACTGTTTATGTAAATAACGTGTTTGATGGGTGGCACGTTAACATTCCAGTCACATCTAAAATGGAAGTTACCTTGGAAACGGGACGTCAACTCAGCTGACAAAAAAAAAAAAAAAAAAGACCGTTAGCATCACAATCGTTAACTATACAGGTTAAATAAGAGTTAGGCTAACTATAGATTTGGGCTTTTATTAATGAAAGTTTGGGCTTTTAATCCCATCTTAGTGTAGAAGAGTGGTTTTTGATAGCTTTGTAAATGTTTTGCTGGTAATTTGTCAATAAATAAATGGAAGTAAGCTAATTAATTTAACCTAAAAGTTTGCACTGTACAGGTCCTTCTCAAAAAATTAGCATATTGTGATAAAAGTTCATTATTTTCCATAATGTAATGATAAAAAATTAAACTTTCATATATTTTTAGATTCATTGCACACCAACTGAAATATTTCAGGTCCTTTTAGTTGTTTTAATACTGATGATTTTGGCATACAGCTCATGAAAAACCCAAAATTCCTATCTCAAAAAATTAGCATATATCATGAAAAGGTTCTCTAACGAGCTATTAACCTAATCATCTGAATCAACTAATTAACTCTAAACACCTGCAAAAGATTCCTGAGGCTTTTAAAAAACTCCCAACCTGGTTCATTATTCAAAACCGCAATCATGGGTAAGACTGCCGACCTGACTGCTGTCCAGAAGGCCATCATTGACACCCTCAAGCGAGAGGGTAAGACTCTGTTGCTCAGTGGTCCAAAGTACTTTTTTCGGATGAAAGCAAATTTTGCAGTGTCATTCGGAAATCAAGGTGCCAGAGTCTGGAGGAAGACTGGGGAGAAGGAAATGCCAAAAAATGCCTGAAGTCCCAGTGTCAAGTACCCACAGTCAGTGATGGTCTGGGGTGCCATGTCAGCTGCTGGTGTTGGTCCACTGTGTTTTTATCAAGGGCAGGGTCAATGCAGCTAGCTATCAGGAGATTTTGGGGGCACTTCATGCTTCCATCTGCTGAAAAGCTTTATGGAGATGAAGATTTTGTTTTTCAGCACGACCTGGCACCTGCTCACAGTGCCAAAACCACTGGTAAATGGTTTACTGACCATGGTATTACTGTGCTCAATTGGCCTGCCAACTCTTCTGACCTGAACCCCATAGAGAATCTGTGGGATATTGTGAAGAGAAAATTGAGAGACGCAAGACCCAACACTCTGGATGAGCTTAAGGGCCGCTATCGAAGCATCCTGGGCCTCCATAACACCTCAGCAGTGCCACAGGCTGATTGCCTCCATGCCACGCCGCATTGAAGCAGTCATTTCTGCAAAAGGATTCCCGACCAAGTATTGAGTGCATAACTGAACATAATTATTTGAAGGTTGACTTTTTTTTTGTATTAAAAACACTTTTCTTTTGTTGGTCGGGATGAAATATGCTAATTTTTTGAGATAGGAATTTTGGGTTTTCATGAGCTGTATGCCAAAATCATCAGTATTAATTTAAAACAAAAGACCTGAAATATTTCAGTTGGTGTGCAATGAATCTAAAATATATGAAAGTTTAATTTTTATCATTACATTATGGAAAATAATGAACTTTTATCACAATATGCTAATTTTTTGAGAAGGACCTGTATTGTCTATCAGTGACGTCACTTACATGCAGGCTAAAATGGGCTTAAATGATTTTAAACCACTGTGTTTAAGCCCATTTTGATTTTAGATTGCAAACAAATATTGATAAAGTGTACTGTGATTTCAGGAGCATCAGAAAAAAACCTTTAAAACAGAGGGGAAGTTCCAGGAAAATTTCTAATGGGAGCTGCTGACAGAAATATAGGAAACACAGGTAATCTGAGAAATAAACGGGCCCTAATAAACGGAGCAATTCCAAGAGGGTGTGAGGTCCCTATTGTATCTGCTCCGTTTATTATTATTATTATTATTATTATTATTAGGGCCCGAGCACCGCAGTGCGAGGACATCTTGGAATTGCTCCGTTTCTTATTAGGGCCCGAGCACCGATGGTGTGAGGTCCCTATTGTATCTGCTATGTTTATTAGGCCTCAAGTCCGAAGGGGCGAAGAGCCCTATTGTTTTCCTTAGGATTATTTGTTATTATTAGGGCCCGAGCACCACGGTGCGAGGATCCTCTTGGAAATGCTCTGTTTATTTGGGCCCGAGCACTGCAGTGCGAGGACCCTATTGGAATTGCTTCTTCTCATTATAGGGCCCGAGCACGGTTAGTGCAGGACCCTCTTGGAATTACTCCGTTTATAGGGCTCGAGCCACTGCAGGCGAGGACCTATTGGAATTGCGCATTTCTTAGGGCCCGAGCCCGAGGCGCGGGACCCTATCGGAATTGCTCTGTTTCTTATTAGGGCCTCAAGCCCATCGGGCGAAGAGCCCTTTGTTTTCCTTAAGATTTGTTGTTGTTCTTATTTCTCTAACTTTTCTTTTCCAAGGTTTCTGGGGGCTTTCTGGGCCCTTAACATGATTTAAGAAAGTCTTAAACACTTGGAATCTGTGGCAACTAGGACGGTACAGAGACTTGAACAGGGCGCTCGTGGCACATGGGCGTGGTCGCACAGCAGGGGTATACAGCGCCCCCTGGCAATACTGAGGTCCATTATTTATGCATACGTTGCAAGTAGGACATATGCACCTCAGTTACACATGGTTCCGGAGCCCCTACAGGTTCATTGTGGTGGAAAAAAATCAGATGTGACGTGAAACAAATTTGGGGTGGGAGGAAGCAAATATATTTTGTTATTTTTTTTTGCGTTCTCTCAGCCAACTTTGCGTTAACTAGAGACAACTTTTCGTTCCCTCGCACAAACTTTTGCATTCTCTGCAAAACGCTTTCGTTCTCTCGCAAAGATATTTGCGTTCCCGTCGCAAAACTTTTGCGTTTTCTCTCGACAAAATCTACTTTGCGTTCCCTCGCAAAACTATTGGCGTTCTCTCGGCCAAACTTTTGCGCTCCTCGCAAAACTTTTGCGTTCTTCGCCAAAACCCGGAGTTCGAGAAAAAACACTTTACTGTTTACGTTGTACAGATTGTAGTGCGGTTATACAGCCTCCATCAAGTTCACAATGGAGCGGTTGATAGAAGTTTTGTTTTGAAATTGGAAGAACTAGTCAGTGCATGCTTATTACGGCACGGTTTTGGGACATACTTAAAACGCCTTCAGGTGAGACAGCCGTGGGAACGGAGCGAGAGAACCGGTGGAGCACTTGAGCCAATTCAACGGTAACCGAGGTCCGCGAGGAAAAACTGAAGGAGGGATGCTGACAGTGTATGGACGCATTAGAGGCACCCGGCTCGGGACTTTATATTTGTGTTTAGGTGTCTGTTCTGCTGTCCGGACAGTCGTCCACGAGGAGTAGGGTATGTCGCGGTCTTTTAGTAGGGAAATTTGGTTATTTACAGTTTGGTTTGAATGTTAGCCGGTTCCAGCTCATTCGTCCGTGACTATACAGGGTGTTCCACACTGGAGGACTTAACTTCAGTACACGATATTACACCCCTAGTATTAAAGTAGTACAGACAAGTCAGAAATTAGCCCAGAATATGAACGACACTGGTAAAACTTGCACTTTAAAGGTAGGCTATCCCTCAAGGAAAGAGTAAGAGTTTTATTTTAAACTTGAGCCTCAAGTGTCAAATAGTCTACAGTCAGCTTTGCCTATAGTTTACGACCTTGGTTTTGGGAACATTCATAACCACTTAATGTGGATGGAGCTACTTATCCGTGAGCATTGGAGCCCTAAGTCGGTATTAAGGCCAATCACTCATTTAAGGACTTAATACAAAATAAAAATTTGCCATATTAATAAATTCTTCAATCGCTACAAGAGGTAAGCAAAATAGCCCATAATACAACGGTTCTCCCCCATTTAAAACCATCCGGATATCGCACTGCTACATAAGGGCCGCTGGACACAGACAGTAGGCTATCGAGGCCTAAAACCAACAATCTGGTCAACCGATTTATTCATCCAATCTAGCCCTATTATGCACCGGCACAGCAGGCAAGCCAAATAGCTAGAAACAATCCCCACCCTCCTGTACAAAGCGAAACCCTGGCGCGCCGTCCAGATATCTTGTCATCACAAAATCACAATGTTTCAATCTTGCCATGTATTTGCAGAACACAATCATGATGACCACAATTGTGCCGCCACTGGCGTGGACCGGGGCTCACGGATACGGCACCGCCATAATACAGATTATTTCAACTTGATTGTGTACGTAATCGTATGGTGATTTTTATTTTAATAATGAACAGGCCGCACTTGCAATGAACATATGCGCATGAGGCGCTAGCGCGATCAAATCGCTGAAACAAAATACTCCGTCACTTAGGTTATAGGGCATAATGCGATTTTGAATTCAGTTTGAAGATTCAATAATATAAAAGATTATTTGAAATGTTATAAAGCGAACACTGTTACGTTCTCATTTCGCTCTGGAACCTATAGGAGCCGCAATTCCCGAATATCCAGAAATGCATATGTGAAATTGATTTAATAGGCTAACAGTTTCAAACAAAAAAGGCAATATTAAGTTTGTCCAGTTTTAAATTTTAAAAGAAGCATACATTTTAAACACCACATTGTCCATATTTGTATGTATTTGTATTGTCATAATAGTTCCAAAAAAGCCCCGGCCCATACAGTGCGGTCCTATTTTTGTTCATTATGATTTTTTCTTTCAATCATTGCGAATATGGCAACCTTTGGGATTTGTGCTGAAAGAGAGCTGTAGTGAAGCCCAGTTTCGCTTACATAGGTTTTGGTTGTTTTCTAGCTATTCGGGATTGTCTGCTTTCTGTGCATAATAGGCTATATTTATTAATAAACTGTTCCATATTGGGTTTTAGCCTATATAGCCGTACTGTCTTGTCCAGCTTCCCTTAAGGATCCTTCTATCCTGATGTTGTTAAATGGGGGAGAAACGTTTTTTGTCTTAGGGCTAGTTGCTGTGACTGAATAGTATATAATAAGGTTATGACAATCTTAAATTTGTTTTAGCATTAATAGTTAGTTTATTAGGCCTTACCGAATTAGGCCTCCAATCACTGTCAAGTAGATAAATCAACATTACAGTGTTTTCGGAAGTCCAAAAACCAGGCTATAAAACTAGAGGCCCAAGCTGCCTGTAGCCTATTCTGAACGGAGTCAAGTGTTACAATAAAACGCTTTCTTTCTAATGAGGGATAGCCTTCGCTTAAAGGGCCAGTAGTATCCAGGTTTGACGTGCATAGTTCTGGGCTATTCTGCTTGTTCTGTCCTACTGTTACTCATATGGTGTCTTGAATCGTGTGTACTGAATTTATTCATCCCAGTGTGGAACCCACGTTATAGTCACTGGAGGAATGAGGCTGGGACCGGCGAACATTACAACACCCCACACCTGGTATAACAACTATACGGTAAAAGCACCCGCAGCCAGGCCCTATATCGTGGACGACTGTCGCACAGCAAACAGAACCCAAACCACCAAATTTAAGTCCCGAGCGTGGGTCCTCTATCGTCCACCACTGTCATACAGTTCCTCATTCAGTTTCGCCTTCGCGGGACCGTTCCCGGTGACATGGCGCAGGTGCTCCAACGGCCTCGCTCCGTTCCCACGGCTCTACACAGTGTTTACATTAAGCGTTTTAGTATAGGTCCCAAACCCGTGGCGTAATAATCATGCACGGACTATTCTCGTACTCAAGTGCAAAACAAAAACTATATGAACAGCGCCATGTGAATTATGGGAGCTGTATAAAACTACTACAAGCTGTAAAGTAACCAGATCGTGTTTTGTCCGAACTCAGCTGGTGGTGCAGAGAGCAACGCAAACGTTTGGAGGGAAACGCAAAATAGTTTGCGAGAGAACGCAAATGTGTTGCGAGGTAAAGAAATAATTTTGCGAGAGAACGCAATGTTTTGGCAGGGAAAGCCAATAGTTTGCGAAGAACGCAAAAGTTTTGCGAGGCGAACGCAAATATCTTGCGAGAGAACGCAAAAGTTTGCGAGGGGAACGCAAAGTTTCTCGAGGGAACGCAAAAGTTTTGCGAGAGAACGCAAAAAAATAAAAAAATATATTTTTTCCTCCCACCCCAAATTTTTTCACTCACTCTGATTTTTTTCCACCACAATGAACCTTTAGGGGCTCCGTACACATGTAGATCTCATTGAGACAAACAACTTTCGCACTGCATGTCATGAGCTCCACCTGTTCGCCACAAAACTCGGTGAACATGATCTCAAGACATTGGGGATGGTAAATAGTAAAGATATTTTTGATATCTCGAACGGTTTGGCCATGGAGAGGCATTGAAATTATGAGAGAAATGAGAAAACAGGAAATGTCTAATAACATCCACATACATTGCCTGAGTTTGATCAAACTTCATCGATTTGCTCGTTGTATGATGCGGATCGCATATATGTGACTATTAGGAGTCAAAGTTATAGCGCCACCAACTGGCAGCAGGAAGTGTGTCCTTTTCTAAATGCTTTGAATTCAGCATCTTATTTTTACTCGATTCGCTTCAAACTTCACCAGAATAATGACAAAACATGGCCGATGTAAATCTGTTGTGGGGATATTGATATCTAATATAGTGTTGCCATGGCAATGTGTCAAACTTGAATATTCTTTTCTGGTGATTTTGAGGCGGATAACATGCTCAGAATTACATGAAACTCAAAACACATATCAGACTTAATGATAGATAGACAATGGTAAAAGCTCATAAAAGGGTGTTGAAGAGGCACTTTATAGCGCCACCTTTTGTTAAAAGTGGGGGGGGGGCCTGGCTGACAGAGAGAGAGAGAGAGAGAGAGAGAGAGAGAGAGAGTTAACATCTCTTTAATCACCAGAAAAAAAAAATCAGTGATTGTGTGTTGTTGTTGTTTTTTTGTTTTTTTCATCATTACAGCTTAAGAAATCTCTTAGGCCTTATCCCTTTTCTGTCAGTTTTAGGGACAAAAAAAAAAAACTAGTAAAATCTGTTGGGCTCAGACAACATGATTTTATATAATTAGGTTAAGAATTATGTTAATTGCAACATAAAAAGATTTAAAAAAAAAATACATACACGTGGATTTATATATTTTGTTTTATTCTGTAAATAATTTTTTTAACTTATTTGGTACTGACCTATGACAGGCATCCTGTGACATGACATTTATCTGAGTTTACACAATCTCATGATGTAACAGTTAAACAGTTCAGCTCACAGATGAAGACTAAGCTGTAATGATGGTGTAAATGTTTTACAGTTCATTATAGATCAATAAAATTGTTAAAAAATGCTTTTTTCACCCGAGTGCATAATAATTAGGCACATTGATATTCTGATGATTTTTTTTCCAAGCACATTTTACCAATTCCAAATCACATCAATCTTAATAAATACTACACATTTCGTATTTAATCATTTATGAGTGATATATAATTGTCTTTGAAGGCTGGAAGTGAAAAACTCCTTATATTCAGGAGTGCTGAATTATTAGGCATGTTTTCTTGCCATGCATTGGTCATAGAGCTCATTGTTGCAGTGCCTCAGGTGTTGAAATAGATTTGTTATACATTATACAGGTTCACACGTACTCCGTCTGCAGTGCGTATAAAGTATGTGTATTCGGTGCAGAAGCAGCAGCAAGAGCGCATTATTGTAACGTGGAAGCACATTAAAATAAAGTGCGAGCGCGAATCTCTCTGTTCACAAGCAGATTTCCTTTGCTTTGTCACAAAACCAGACACGCGTGCTCAGATACACGCTCCTCTCGCTCGGAGAGAATGCGCGCACTTAAAACGTGTCTCCTCTCGCTCAAACTGTGTCTTGTGCACTCACAACTCTCTCTATGCTCATGCGCTAGATATTCATTCTTTTCGCACCTTTTTATTTCTAACCTTTTCTGTTCACATCTTTTACAGAGTGCAGTGTGAAGCCTCTGATTAATTAACATTGGGCTCGGAAAAAATATGCATCACAGACAGAGCTTGTAAATCTGGAGTTACGTAGGCATATGCTCAGTCTGTCCTGTTCTCTGTTCTCGCGCTCCAGTTAGGCGCGCTTCATTCTGACTGGTTCAGATAACGAAACCAAACCGTGCAGTGTGTAATACCAATCATGGCCACCACCAATGGAGCTATAGGATTACTTTTAAATAATTGTTTGTTGAAACGTGTATAAGCATTTTAAAACTCATTTATAAAAATCTTTTCAAAAAAAAAAGTAGTTCTTAAAAGCTAATGATTTTTACTGGTAATATAGTTTTATATAATCATTTCAGAAATGTTTATATAGATCATTAAAAGGATTTTTTAAATGGTTATAGATCATGTAAAGCTCTCTTTGTTGTTTACATTAGTTCATGCATTAACTAACATGAACTAACAATGAACAATCTATTTTTCAGATCATTTATTAATCTTTTTATGTTAGTTAATAATCCTATCATTAAAATATTAATGTTCATCTTATTTCACAGTACATAAACTAATCTTAAAATAAAACTGTAAATAAAAAAAATGATTAGTAAATAATGTATTAATATATATTATATATAAATATAAATATATTTTTAACTAAGCTTTATTTAACATTTATATATATATATATATATATATATATATATATATTCTATATATATATATACTATAAGTTATATATATAGCAATTTTATGTTAAATAATATAGTCGTTTAACATTCGACCGCTAAGTATGAACAACATATTTTTACTGCATTTGTTTGTGTTAGTAACAAAAAATGTATGTCAAATCATGGTAAAGCAACTAATGTACATGAACTATACATTTTTACTTAATAACGTAGTAGTAATAAACAACTAAACAACTAAGATCCATAAATGGTATATAAATTATGTATGTTAAACTTATATAATGTTAAAAACTAAATCCTTATTGAAAAGTTTTACAATAATAATAATAATAATAATATTATTATATTGTTAACGTGTGGGAGCGTGGGAGTGGTTTGGAACGTGTGTTGACATGTGGTGGAGTGTGTGCATACGTTTTCTTTTCTCGCTCTCTCTCTCTCTCTCTTTTTGCTCCCCGCTCATTCTCAGCAACAGTTGCAGCTGCTAATCTGGGTGCGGCTGAAGCGTTTTCAACGTGTGGATATAAGCGGTTGGGATTATCTGCTCGTGGAGCTCTCCGCCTCCTGCTTCCTTGGTAGAATCGTGTGTGTACGACTGCTGCTTAAAATGGTGTTGTTAACCCTCGAGAGAGCAGTTGTGCGGTGTCCCAGTTCATGTAAAACTCCTGGTGAGGAGTTAGAACTGGTCAGTGTATTAGGGATTAGGCCGGTAACTGTATTAGTTAACTAATCAATCACTTATTCAACGTACATCGGCGAGAGAAGGTATTGGCCTTGTTTCTTTTCTTTCATTTAGTTTTCTCCTGTTTAATGGTCAGCAAGGGAGGTAAGGATTCCCTGTATTTTATTTATTTGTTTAGTTCCAGGGAAGGGGACCTAAACCTAGTTTAGAAAATCCCTTCTTTTGTTTATTGTTTTTGGCCGTCGAAATCCTCCTAGCCTAATCATTTCTCATTGCTATTAAGTCCCTTCTTATGTTAAACGAATAAATACTTTTTTTTTTTTATTCTTGACTTCTTGGTTGTGTGCCGGTGTGTTTTGTGGAATCAGGAAAATGAAGACTTCCGGGGCGTGTACCTTTTTCTTCGGTGCCGCGGCTCGATGTGCGGGTGTGTGGCATGTAAAAAACAAACACACTTTAAAAAAAAATGGGGGCTCGTCTTCACAAATTCATAACTTCTCGATCGCGGAAAGAAATGGTGAAACCTAAAAGTTGGGTGCGATAAAAAATCAATTTTTTTTTTTTCCCCCCTCTTCTTTTAACGTATTATATCAAACTATTGTTGTGGCGGGGGGGGAGGAAATATGGAGAGTGAGGTTGAAGCTGTTTGAGTTACTCTCCCGTTCTTTGTGAAGTTTAGCTCAGTTATCCAAAACAAAGCGTTGATGCCTACAAATTGCGGAGAGCTTTAAAATATCGTTGGTTCATTCGGCGGGCATTAACATTTGATTAATTTCAAACAAATGAAAATCTTGGGCCGAGATTGGATCTCTCATTTGCCAATTTTGACCGCGAAGTTATCGGTACCAATCCGCACGGAGTTTTGATCCTAAGGTGGGGCACTAAAACTAAAAGAATTATACTATGTCAAATTAAGCGATCAAGAACACGAAACGCGTTTGCTCGTTTTACAATGAACTAGAGAAATATGGTTTGTTTAACTTAAGCAGGAGGAAACGTTCGCAGCCCTTCTGGTGAGCCCACAGGGGGCGCCGTGGGATTAAGTCCGTTTGGTGATCCTACTCGTTACATGAAGCTTGTTCCCCAATTTAGGGGAATCGAGAAGTAAGATGCTACTGTTTACAGCATTTTGAGAGGGTAACCGCGGGGCAACTGGTGCTAGCCTAAAGATAGTGGGGGGCGGTGTATGTATTGCATGAGTAGTTTTTTGCTGTGCAAAGCAGCAGAGGTTTGCGTCTCCTTTGCCCACTGAAGACTCTCTCAATTATGATGAAGTTAAAACAGCGTGTATTCTTAGAGCATAATGAACTCAGGGCCAGAGCATACAGGCAAAAATTCAGAAATATACTAAGACGGCGAGACAGACGTTTGTAGAATTCGCCGCATGATACAACAGGCAATGTTTAGAGACGTTGGTGTGTGTGCGTCCGAAGCTACAGCACGTTTGAGGCGCCTTCAGGAGATTAATCATTACTGGAGGACTTCAAAGGGTTTTCCTTCCTCCTAAAATTAGTGGTACAACCTAAATGAACAGAAGGTTTTCGATCTTACGTTGTCCGAAGCTGCCGTGGTTGCTGGATGAGTTACATGCTGACGTGCAGCCGTAACCTGTTTTTTTCCCACACCCTGGTCCAAGTCAAAACTTTAGAGCATATACTGAGAGGAATTCTGCCTTCCTCAAGGTCCTGCTTCTCGTGCGAGCACAGCCCGGGGGAAGTTACGTTTAGACCCCACCAGATCAAAGCGCGGCGTGTTTCTTCTGTCTTGATCCCAGTCATTTAATTGCGACCTGCAAGCCTGGAAACATAATCATCGGCTTCTAAACTAAGGGCTTTTGCACATTTAGTACTTGAACCGCAGGTAGGAATGGCCGAGAATTTTTTTTCGACCTGGAACAGAATTGTTACAGCTTTTCTGAGAGATGGTTCATTTTCTATTTGCTCCAGGTGGTACGGCAAAACCTGTTCTATTCTGCGTGACACTGTGCCGCCAATCTTTTATTCACAAAAATGTGCTTCCACTGGCCACAACAACGTACAACATGGACCTGATATATTAGTTCGTGGAATTGAGCGGGTGGATTAAGACAGTTCCTTTTTCATTCGGTGTATCCTGAATCAGGCTGGTCACTGGCCCTTAAGTACACGTGGAGTAGGTGTTTCAACTACCATTGAAAGGTGTCAATTGTCATCTTAGTGAACGATCTGCTTGCCGTAGGCAATGTTTTCTTCCCCTCCCTCTTCCGTTAGTGTCCGAGTGCCTACACGGAGATTCAGCTGAGCTGGCTGTCTGGTCCTACTCTCATTTCCACGTGATGCGATAGCCGCGTTAACACGCAACAGAAATAGTGCAGAGACTGTGATCTGTGGGACTTTTCCCTGCTAAGTTCAAAACCCCCCCTGCTCTCCCCCCGGTGAATGACATGTTGTTGGGACAAACCATCATGCGTGTAATCAGGGCAAACTGTGACTCTCAGAAACGAGTCAGCTTATTCAGCCCTAAAAGTCAGAACACTACGTTGTCGTATTGTATTGAATCCTGAGTAAAAACTACAAGATCAACTTGACTCCATTGGTAGAAAGGCCCAGCATGAGCGGGTATCTCATTAAGGGAGGAAGCTGCTTTCCAATATCTGGCTACAGGAGCTGACTGTAAACCAGTGGTCTACTCCTAATTGTTTGTGCGCCATCATGTTACTCGTCCGTTAGTCCTCTGCACTTCAGACAACGCTTCACCTAATGCTGCAGATCACCAACTGTCAGCTCAGCTCTAAATCTGACTCGTGTCACGAAGACTCGTGAGTGGCCCGTAGTACAAGCGTGTGTGAGAGATATCACCGGTACTGTCCCTCCCCGTTGTCAGAATTGCAGGAGAACCTGTACCATTATGGTGGAGTGAGCTGCGCCCCCCTACACACCCAAGTCCCCGTGGTGGTGGAGCTGTTCGAACGATTAATATTAGACTGGTGTTTGGTGTGTCGCCCCGCTTCACCGAAAAATCGAAAATGCAGGACACCAGTATCTTCTGAACGCTGCCATGTTGCCACCACTATACACGACCACTCTCTTACGTATTCGGGTTCCCGACTGCGGGTCACCCTCCTCTCCGTAATATAAAAGCTGACGTTTGCAGAAGGAACTAGAACAGTTTGCCTATTCTTTTGGCAATCCACTGGCATAATCCAAACAGACCTTGATACTAACTGGAACACATTGAAGAGCTATTCACGAAAGCAGCGTGGCTGCATTAGAATTTTTTCAGTGTCACATCAAATGTCCACTGCCTATTATCCATAGTCCAGAAGGATACGTTGGAGTGGTTCCATCAACGCTTAAAACATGTTGCGTATATACATTCTCACTGCGTAGACGCGGGAAAAACTTGGGCTGACAGTTTGGCCCCTTGTTACCTGTCGCTGTAGCGACAACGGGGTGCAAGATTGTCTATATATCTGCCCAAAGGTCCCCAGCGCAGTTAGTGGGTTTGGTAGGACACTCACTTCGTGGCCGCCCCCCTTAGGCTTCTGAGTGAGCCAACTGCTTAAAAAAGTAGGGTTGCGCGTGCCGGTGCTGAATATGTGGAGCTCTCCTTATCGCTTGAACCGCGCTCTTACACCGTCTGCCAAGTCGAATATAGCATGTTCACAACCACCGCAACCCAAAGAATAAGACAACCAAAGCTGGTTAATGAAAGATCATTACGAACGGCCATAAAGGTCATTCCTGATCGTTTTGTTCCCCGGGTGAGTCGTGCTGCAATTATGTACGCCTTCTCTGTTCGCCTTTGCAGTCCCGATTTACCACTGGTCATTCTGATTATTAGATTTAAAAACTGGGGGTAAAACGCATTATGTGTTGAGACGTCCAGAGATCGTAGTGGAATACATGCGAATGTTGTTCACATTAATATGGATGCTTAAGCCTTATCAATGCTAGATATCAAGGAGAGTTGTAGCGTCCGTTTTATAAGGTATGATGACCACTTGGTGGCTCCGTATTCCCCAGAAGTACCCGTCGAGGATGGAAGATTGGAGGAAATATTCAGCCGCTAAGGGGCGAAAGCTTTGGCAAATTCTAAAAAACGTCTCAACAATTGGCACTCACTATTTCTTGGTCACAGTTGCCAGATTATCAAAGATGAAAGTATCTAATGCAACTTTGAAAAGTAATTACAACAGACACATTTTGCCTCACTTTTTGCTGTAAATTTCCATGACTCGACGTTGGAGGTGAATATTTGACATCACCAAAACCCTCTGTTAAGATTTAATCCTTGAAGCCTGAGAACAATTAGATTTTAAGAAAACATCACTAAAAAACGAAAGAATTGTAAAAGAAAGAAAAGGTCATCGAAGGTTCTCCATAAATGGGGGAAAATTTCAGCCCAATTACATTGGGCTAAGCTTCCAAATGTTTTTACAAACTCCACTTTCAGACTGTGGCCTACCCAAATTAGAATGATTTATTGTAGCGATTTGTCCAAATGGGATGGAACTTATTAAAAAATAAACTAAAATGGATCTTATTAAACAATTTCTGATAATAATATGTCTTGTTACACTATGGATCTACTTTTGTATATTTAGTTTAAAACCATTAAATGTGAGATTTCCCCGGTTAATTGCAGTCAGTTTGCCTAGTTTTCTGGGACTCCTATAGGTGCATACCAAACACTTATCAAAAGGATATGGTTTGTCAGGTTCTGTTAGGTCTTACCCACAATATTATGCTTACAATGTTAAGACATAATACCGACAGATGCTGCAGGTCTACCGAAGCTGAAAAATTGAAGCGCCAGTGAAACAGATAGCAATCAGTCCATTCTTTAGAAAGTATATATTGGATATCCCAATTTGGCTATAACCTGAATCTTAGCAATGAAACCAGACACTCGAAAATACACCGCTATATTACACATGGCTGGACATTACCGTGAAAGAATTGTAAAGCTATTTTACAGGAAACATGTGCTTGTTACCTCTGTTATATTTCACTGTACATCCTATGTCTTTTTATTAATAATTTGGACGTGTATTTTGACTGTTCATATTTGTGTTGTTTTCTCGAGTCTGTCTTCATCATTCACAGCTGTTGAACAGCCTTCAAATTAGTTTCTGGGCTATATGGAGGACATAAATTAGATTATCTGCAGACTACTGGATGTCCATCATAGACAATAAATTAATTATAAAAATTTTTACTAACTGATCATAGCAGCACAGCACTATTGATCCAAGAACGCTTTGCTTACAAACATCGCAGTTACTAACTGCCAATGTCATGTTATGTTGTGTCTACGAACTGGTCTATGAATTACTACGGAGTTTTCACGGACATTACACACTCATAGGAACACTCCACCCGGAGTGGGCAAAACGATCTTTGCTCCACTGGACTACTTCAGTTATTTTTACGCTTTTTGCATTAAGTGGTAATGTAGTAAAATGCAGATATTAAAACAGTTAAATACAGCAAACAATCTTCTTACTGATGGCATATTTATTTTGTACATAAAGATGCAGATGAAGCCAGAATATAAAACACACAATGTGCAAGCTTCATGTTAAATGGTTTGGCAGAGAAAACCATTATAACGGAAAAACACTGAACCATTAAGTGGTATTTCTCTTTCTCTATATTCCCGACTCATTGCTGCCTGCAGTAGTTCAACATTGATGCTCTTTGTCCTCCAGGCAACGAAGCGCGTTTTTTAAACAGAAACGGTGGTGGCATTGAACAACCTCGTTCTGATGATCCCTCAAGAGCCTTGGTAACTGTGTGTTGCTCCGAGCTGAGAAGGCCATTATTTGTGTTACTTTCGAGAGAATTTTTCTGAGTCACCATTCATGTCAACTCCTGGTATAAGTTTAAAGCTTACTACTCCAAAATACGCCGGTAATGAATTAGCAGACTACTGCATCAATGCAGTCCAGAAGTAAAAGAGTGAGTGAAGGGATTTGTGGAAACTGTGGTTCCTAATTATTATGATACAACATTTGGCTGTCGCATGATTTCCAGGGGATGAAAAGGATTTCTGTATTTTAGGTGAAGTGATAATTCCAGTTCTTTACTCCCCAGAGACCTATGTTAGAAAATCTATACTCTTTATTATACTGATTATAAGGTCTTTATCATTCGCTAGCCTGAACACTGTTGTTGTTGCTATGAAGTCATTGTAATATTTACCGATTAAATAACTTTTTTTTTAGTGTCACTTCTTGGTTGTGTGCCGGACTGTTCAAGTCACAGCAGTGCAAGTCTTCAAGTCACCTATACCAAGTCTGTCAAAAGTTAAAGGGTGGCACGGAACATGTAGATACTCATGACTAATATAAATGATGGTTGTGCATTGGTGATGAACACCTGCTACTGAGTAGAATCACAGAGGGATCAGATGCTGACAAGTACACTGGCTGCAGCCTGCAGATCGAGGCTTAATTTGTTTACTGAGTTTGGTCTTTTACAATACTGTTTTAATGCCAGAAGTGTCAGATGGGTTTTTGGAAAAATCTCTCTTTTGCAGTAGCTAGCTATCCTTAAATGAAAACAATCTGCAAAAGTTGTTAATCAAAAAAGTGCATGATAAATAAAGATATTGTCTCTCAAAGAGAGAGTCGGACTCAGATGTCAGCCTTTACGAGTCGTTACATTTTCAACTCTTTTGTTTATGTTACCGGTATACGTCACTGGGTAACACATTTGCATAATCCCCTGCCTGGGCAGCTCAGAATACGAACAGAGTCCGGACCTGAACCACAAACACTTTTGCTATTAGTGCTTTTACATGATGTTGAGAAGACTCCCGGTGCGGTGTTCAAGGACACCACAGAAATACAATTCAAGCCTTTGTTGTGTGCTTGTCATTTTATCAAGAACTACTTCTCTAATCTGGCTTTTATCTTCGTTGGCTTCTAATCTTCTTAATTTGGACTAACAAGCTCTCTCTGAACCACGACTGTAAGTAGTACGATTGATACGTTAGGGTGTACATTTTCCCAATTGAGTGCTCAAAATATAATTTTTTTGTGCCAATATGTGATGTATACCTAGTGCAAGCTTGTTAGGTTTCCAGGTGAAAGCACGATATTACTAGCTTACTGAAAGTAGTTCTAAAAATTTGCAGCGAACCTAAGAATATGTCATTATTGTAGACAGACCTTGTTCTAATTACTTTTTGTTTAATAATAAAGAATGTAGTGTAGCCACACAGCCCCGACTGTTTTTTTATAATAATGGGAAATTCGATGTTTAATTGTGCCTGCACTGGCAGTTACAGGGTTTAATCGGACGAGATGAGTGATTTGCCGGCTGGTCGCTCCTGTTATACAACTGTTCTGCGGGTGTTTCTGATTAAAAGTTAGGGACCAAGCGTCTTTTTTCTGTCTTTCTTCAAACATGACAGTAGACATATTTTGGTTGTAAAACTGTATTGTTTTAAGCAGTTAGTCACGTTAGCACTCGGCTAACGTATCCACCTAGTGTTCACAGTTTAGCAGCTAAACACTTTAGCGGTGTGGGCGCGATATCGCTTGCATACGTGTTTGTGGCTTTTATGTCATTATTAAGAACGGATTGACTATATTCTTGTTTTATGTTAAGGTGCTTTGTCAATGGTAGCACTGGCCTAACTGGACTCACGGACCTCATATCTGTGCCAATCACAAAAGGTTTGGACAGCTGACCAATCAATGCAGAGTAGGCTTTAGGAAGGGATGGTGCGTGCTTCCGAACTTGCTTTTGAAACGAATCCTGTCCTAATCATTGCAAAATGAATCATAATATTAAATTGTATATGTCTGAGAAAATTACAATGTTTTCTGACCTTAGAGGCAGTGCTGACCGTAGATTGCATTCAACCTGAATCCAATACAATCTTGGGACTTTTCAAATACCAATATGACCTGCTCTGTATGTAATTTAATATAATTAATGTTAATAACTTGAAACCTTATGGAAGTGTTACTCAAGTTTTATATATTGTTGTGTGTGTGTGTGTCTCTTGATGGTTCGGATGCTTTCCCTTTTCATTTGCTGTATCCCTTAAATCCAAACTGCTAAAAGTAAATTGTGCCCAATCCTTGTTCCTGGCGATCGGACTGTCCTGGCAAGGATTCATACTCCAACTCTAATCAAATCACACTACCTTTAATTTTCAAGCGATCCTGAAGACCTTAATTATTTGCTTCAGGTGTGTTTGAGTAGGGTTGGAGCTAAACTTTGTCAGGACAATTGATCACCATTCACAGGGTTGGAAAAACCCTGTGCTAGAGGATTACTGTGTAATCCGTGGTTGCACTGACAGCTCGGGCCCTGCATCGCTGCTTTCAGCGATAATTAGGGGGTCAAGCAGAAGGGGCGAAGAGAAATATTGATTTCCTAAGGAGTCTTCTTCTTTTAGTTTAGGGCCCGAGCACTGCAGTGCGAGGGACCCTATTGGAATTGCTCCGTTTATGCTTCTTCTTCTTCTTCTTCTCCGCAATGAGTGCACATTTTTGCGGGGCCTAAACTGCCTCCAAAATCACGAAAACTTTGCACACGCATCAGAACGGCGAGAAATTTTACCTCTGATATAGGGTTTCAGAAGTGGGTGTGGCAAAATGGGCTCGCTAGCGCCCCACCATTAAATTCAACGGAGTGCGCCTCGAGTACTGTTTCACGTACATGCATGAACAATTGGTACACACGTGTAGCAACCATCTCTACAAAAAAGTCTCTTGGTGTACAAAATCCAAACCCAACAGTGAAGTAAGTTATTTTCGAATTTCACTGTAGGATTTTTTGTGCAGTTTTTGCCATTTCCATGCCTGGGACTTTGAAAAACTTCCTACAGTTTTAATCGGATTGTCTTCAAATTTGGTGAGGGCATCATAAAACCCTTGGATGTTAAATTGCGAAGGTTTTGGTTTTCGTCAAGGGGGTTTCCCCGGCGGCCACAAAATTTTTGTTTTCCCCGGGGAACGGAATTTTCTGTACTCAGGCAAGCAATGCCGATTCCCCCCAAATTCCATTTTATAGGTATTCTGTCCCCGAAAAACCCATGACCCAAATTCAGTTTGGGCATGCGCCACCTGCTGGCAACGGAGTGCTTTAAAACTGTTATACTCCTAGGAACCCTATAAAGTGTCAACAAATGTTAAATAGGTGGAAACTCAGAAACTACTAAAAAATCTAGAACCTTAGAATGCTAAAGCTGTATAAAGCAGTGAAAAAGGAAGTTGCTGTAATCCGGCCAGAAGTCCGTCTGCCCCAACTTCAAACTTTTGACAAAGTCCTGTCCGAAAACCTAAAAATACCGTATTTTGGTTTTAGTCTGGCGCCACCCTTTGTCAACAGGGTGTTTGTTTAACACTGTTGGACTCCTTGCAAAATAATAAAAGCATTTAACATTGTTAATAGACTGGCAAAATTTTAGAAGCATGCTAAAAAATGTCCCCAAAACTTAGCCATGTTAAAGCTGCTATTTAAAGCAGTGAAAAAGAAAATTCTTAAATCAACAAAATGTCCAATCTGCCTCAAACTTCACAATTTTGATTAGGTCGGTTTGAAGACCACAGTTAATTTTTGGTTATGCAATAGCGCCCACCTATGGCAACGGAAGTGAATTTTTTTCCCTGATAGCATATTAGCAAAAAAAAAAAGTATACCATTGGGCTAAACATTAGAAAACCCCCAAAAATGCAACAAAATTAACTAAGTGCAAAGCGCTATTAATTCTATGCAGGGAAATTTTTGTAATCAGGAGAATATACGATTTGCCCAAATTCTGTTGATAGGGTTTTGGCCCGAAAAAACCCATTCCCCAAAATTTGTTAGGACATGGCCCCCTGCTTGTAACAGGAAGTGACATGTTTCACTGTAATGGCTCCTAGGGCTATTAAAAAGTGTCAAAAAGTGTTAATATCAACATGCGAAAATACTTATGCATCTATACATTAGCTAAGTGCTAAACGCTACCCTCCGTAAAAAAGGAAAAAGCGGGAACTCAGGGAAGCAATATCAATCCCCCAAACTTCAAACGTTTGAGAAGATCCTGTGGGAAAACACAACATGCCCTTATTTGGGTTTGTCATGGCCCCTTTTGGCAAAAAGGAGTGTTGTTTAAAAACTGTATGGATCCTGGGAAAAAATTAAAAAGGTTTTAGGAAGTGCTAAATACCTGGCAACGTTAAAAATATAAAACTGCTGTACCTTTGTAAGTGTAAAACAGTTTTAATGCATGAAAAAGGAAAATTTTTGGGAAATCCGGCAGCAATATCCGATCTGCCCCAACTTACTTTTTCACAAGAGTCCTGTCCTGAAAACATAACAGTCTGTCTTTGATTTAGTCTGCGCCCCCTGATGGCAAAAGGAAGTCATGTTTAAAAATGTTTGGACTTCTTTCAAAATAAAAAAAAAAGCACAACAAGGTTTAAGAGGCTGGCCAAAATTTTAGAGCATGTAAAAGCAGCAAAACTTGTCATGTGAAAGAGATTTAAAGCAGTGAAAAGAACATTTGTAACACAAACAAAAAGTCCCCCCCCCAAAACTGGCTTAAGCCTCCCAAAGTTTGATTGGGTCCGGCCGAAGATATTAATGCTCTATTTGGTTTTAGTTATGGCCACCTCGCAACGGTAGTGCAAGTTTTAATATTTTTGCACTATTTCAACCAAAAATACCTTGGGGGAATCAGCTAGAAATATCTCAAAAATGCTAGTAACACTTACTATGGGGGTAAAGGGGATAAACTAGAAAAGGAATTGTTGTAACTCGCAACAATGCCCCAAACGCCACAAATTCACCGTTTTTTAAGAGTCCGGCCCGAAAATCAAAGGCAATTCAATTAAATTATAGCCCCCTGCTGGCAACAGGAAATTACTTATTTTTAAATAACTTAAACAGAAATGTTGATTTTTCCCAAACTTCACATGTTTTAATAAGATTTCCCGTCTAAAAGATTTTTTAAAGGCCCCAATTTTTATTAATCATACCGCCCAAACCCTGGGGACAGGAAATTTTTTTTTTTAAACTAACCAAAAAATGCGATCCCGGGCTGCCCAAAATTCTTTTATTTTATATGGGGGGGCCTGAACTATCTTAGGCCAATTTTGTTTATAGTCTTTACGCCACATGCTGGGAAGAGGAAAACTTTTTTACACTAATTTAAAAGCAATGTCGATCTGCCCAAAAATTTTTCATGTTGGGTAAGAATCCGGGCCCGAAACTTTTCATGCCAATTCAGTTTTAATTAGCCCAACCCTTGGCAGCAGGAAATTTGGCACAAATATTTTACTTTTAAAGATTGGAACAAACGTTCGCTGTTCTATATGCCACCACAGTTGGTGGTGAGCCGGGTGCGAGGGGCCTTTCATCGCTGGCTTGCAAGCTTAATTATTATTAGGGCACGAGCACCGATGTGTGAGGACCCTCTTGGAATTGCTCCGTGTATTAGGGTCAAGCCAGGGAGGGGGGAAGAGCCCTTGTTTTCCTAGATTATGTGTTATTAGAGGCCCGAGCACGATGGTGTGAGGGGGACACTCCTTGTATCGTCGTTTTTAGGGCCGAGCACCGATGGTAGTGAGGACCCTATTGTATCGCTTTGTTTATTAGGCACGAAGCAACGATGGTGCGAGGGACCTATTGGAATGCTGTGTTTAGTATATATTATTATTATTATTATTATTAGGGACCGAGCACTGCAGTGGGGACCTCTGGAATTTGCTCCGTTTATTCGTCTTATCTTCTTCGTCTTCTTTCGCAATGGTCAACATTTTTGAGGTGCCTAAACATGCTCAAAACTCACGAAACTGGGCACCGCATCAGAACTGGCGAAAATTACACTGATATAGGTTTTCAGAAGTGGGTGTGGCACAAAATGGCTCGATAGCGCCACCTCTTTAAATTTAACGGAGTGCCTAGAGTACGTTCACATACATGCATGAAAATTGGTACACACGGGTAGCACCCCGTACTACAAAAAATATCTGACAACATCAAAAAACAACAGGAAGTAAGTATTTGAATTTCCTGTATGATTTTGTGCAGTTTTTGCCATTTCCATTCGCCTCGTACTTGGACGACACTACTCCTACAGTTGTAATTGGATTGTTTTCAATTTGTGAGGGTCATCAGAAGACCTTTGTGATGTAAATTGCGAAAGGTGTTGATGCGATCAGGGGCGTGCTCCTACTGGTAGGCCTGCCACTACCCTGACAAAGTTTGATGTTCGACATGAAACAGGAAGTTGCTGTAACTCAGGCAACAATGTCCGATCTGCCAAAACTTCACATGTGTGATGTGTGTTCTGTCTGAACAAAACAATCATGACCAAAATTCAGGTATAGTCCATAGGCCACCTGACGGGGCAACAGGGAAGGACATGGTTTTGTAAAACTGTTATGGACTCCTAGGAAAATATTAAAAAGTGTCAAAACCGTGTTAAATAGGAGGAAACATGCTAGAAACATACTTACATGCTAGCAACACTTAGCTAAGTGCTAAAGACATGTACTAAGCAGTGAAAAAAAGGTTCTGTAACCAGGCCAGCAAGTCGGATCTGCCCAAAATCCAAACGTTGATAAGAGTCCTGTCTGAAAACATCAACATGCCGTATTGGTTTATAGTCATGGCGCCACCTATTGGCAAACAGGAAGTGTCTTCTTAAAAACACGTATGGACCCTGCAAAATAATAAAAAAGCATCAACAGTGTTAAATGGCGGCAAAAATTCAGAAGCATGCTAAAACATGCTAGCAACCACTTAGCTCAGTGGTTAAAGATGATATTTAATGCATGAAAATAGAACATTACTGTAACAGTACATACCGGCATGAAGACATTACATTTCAATTGGTTATAGCTATGCGCCACCTATGGAACAGGAAGTGCAAGTTTTCACGGATATGCAATATTAGACAACAAAAAAGTATGCCGATTGTGGCTAAACATGCTAAAAATTCACAAACATGGCTAACAACATTTACTAAGTGCTACAAGCATACTATGTAATCCTATGAAACAGGAAGTTTTTTGGAACTCAGGCAAGCAATGTACGATCTGCCCCAAACTTCAGGACGTTTGATGGTGTATGCCCTGAACAAACAGCCTTCCCCAAATTTAGTTATAGGACATTAGCGCCACCTGCTGGTAACAGGAAGTGGACATGGGTAACACTGTAATGGACTCGCTCTAGGAACATATTAAAAATGTGTCAAAAAAGTGTTAAATGGGGATGGCAATGCTAGAAACCATACTTATGATGCGGTACACTTAGCTAGTGTAAAGCATGCACTAATGCCGGTAATAAAAAAGGAGGGAAGGAAAATTGCTGAAACTCAGGCAAGCAATGATCAATCTGCCCCAAACTTCAAAACGTTTGACAAGAGTTCCGTCCGGAACACATCAACATGCCCTTATTCGGGTTATGTCATAGCGCCACACTGGCAACAGGAAGGGCATGTTAACACTCGTTCGTGACTCCTGGAACTATTAAACACGTGCAGAAGTGCTAAAACACTCGCCAACATGTTAAAACATACTAAAAACATGTAAGTAGCACTTGCTCTAAGTGCTAAGCTGTAATATGCAGTGAAAAACAAAAGGAAGTTGCTGTAACAGGTAGCAATATCCGATCTGCCCCAAACTTTCAAACATTTCAAAAGAGTCCTGTCCTGAAAACTCAACATGAACGTATTTGGTTTTATAGTCCTAGCGCACCTACTGGCAACAGGAAGTGTCTTGTAAAACACCGTTCGGGAATCCTGAAAAATAATAAAAGCATCAACATGTGTTAAATAGGCTGGCAAAATTCTAGAAGAAGATGTTAAACATGCTAGCAACACTTAGCTCAGTGTTTAAAGGCGGCTATTAATGCCGTTGAGTAGACAAATTTACGGTAACTCGTCGCATACTAGGTCCCCATCTGCCTTCAGCTTCACAAGTTTGATTAGAGTCCTGGCCTGAAGGATATTTAATGCTCATTATTTGGTTTCGTTATAGTGCCACCTATGACAACAGGATATCAGGGACATGTTTTACTACTCTTTATGAAAGATTAGCAACAACACCGTAAAATATGCAATTGTGTGCTAATCATGCTAGAAAATATTTTCAAAATGTAGCAAAATTTAATATGTGCTAAAGGATGCTAGTATTCTATTGAAACAGGAAGTTATTGTAACTTTGCATTACAATGCCCATCGCCCCAAACTTAACTACGATTTAGAAGAGTCCTGGCCTTGAACTATCTTTAGGCCAAGATTTATTTATATGTGTTACTGCAAAAAAATTACTTCTTTACACACCTGAAACCTGCAATGTCTGCATATGCCCGAAACTTTGCCATGTTTGGTTAAAAGGTCCTGGTCTGAAGACCCTTTACTGCAATATTCAGTTATGATCATAGCGCCACCTTTGGCAGCAGGAAATGTGGCACAAATTTACCATTGTTTAAAAGCCATATGGTCAACGTTCGCTGATCTCTATGGCCACCGGTGCTGGTGGTGAGCCGGGTGAGGAGGGCCCTTTCATCGCTGCTTGCAGCTTTAATTATATTAATTATTCTCTTATCCAAAATGAATCGCATTTTTGGGGCTAACATGCTCGAAAAGCATGAAAACTTTGCACAACACTTCAGAATTGGCGAACATTCACGATGATAGGGGTTTCAGAAGGTGTGCGTCAAGGTGCTTGTGCGCTTCTTGAGATACATTCACGTACTGTAGAAAACGGTACAAAACTGTAACTCACCATACCTACAAAAAAGACTCTTGGAGCCAACAATCCGAACAACAGTTTTTTGAGTGGTTATTTTTAATTTTATGAGCAAATTTTGTGTATTTTTGCCTTTCCATGCGTTGTCCTTAACGAACTCTCCTAGAGTTTATTCAGATCAAACACCATACGTGTATGCCTAATCTAAAGGCCTTTGCGTGTTACATGCGGAAAAGACTTTTTGTGGAAGGGGTTTTTTTTTCGTTAAGGGCGTGTCCGTGGCGGCCTGACGAATTTCGATGATTTGCCAATGAAAAGAAGAGGTTGCTATAACAGACATACAAGTCCAATCTGCCACCCAAACTTCACATGTTGGCTAAGACTCCGAACCTGAACAGATCTACATGCCCATATTCAGGTCATTGTCATAGCGCCACCTATTGGCAACAGGAAATGACATATTTACGACTGTGACGACACTAGCACCAAGAAATGATGAACACCAAATAGTTTTTTTTCAGTCAGTCTAAATCTAAGGCATGTTGTGATGTTAAATTGTGAAGATCTGTGAGTGTTCGTTAAAGGGGTGGTAGTCCGTGGCGGCCTGACAAATTTCGATGATTCGCAATGAAAAAGGAAGTTGCTATAACTCAGACATCAAGTGTCCAATGCCCCAAAATTCACATGTTGGATAGACTCCGGACCTCTGAACAGATATAAAATGCCATATTCAGTAATTGTCATTAGCGCAACCTGCTGGCAACCGGAAATGACAATTTTTACGCTTCTGGACAACTACACAAGGAATTGGAATGACAACAAATAGTTTTTTTCAGTCAGTCAATCTAAAGGCCTGTGTGCATGTTAAATTGTGCAGATCTTGACGTTTTCGTTTAAAGGGGTGTCCATGGCGCCGTTAAAAGTTTGCTGTCTCACCATGTGAATAAAAGTGTTGTAATCAGTCATAAAATCTCTGATCTTCCTTGAATCATATGTTGATAAGAGTCCTGGCCTGACACAGACCCGAAGGACAATATTCCATTGGTTGTTGGAAAATGGCTCGACCAGCGCCACCTATTACCACTTTCACGGAGGGCGTTCGAGCTACGTTCACGTTACATGCAACGAAATTGGCTAAAAATATGTAAAGCAACAGTTACCTACAAAAAAGACTCTTGGAGCAATATCCGAAACACAAAAGGAAGTCGGTTATTTTTAATTTTAAGCAATTTGCATCATTTTTGGCATTGCAGGCCTGTATGTGTTACCAACGAAACTCCTCCTAGAGATTAATTAAGACAACACCAAATTTTGGTATGCCTAATCTAGCGGCCCTTTGCCGATGTTAAATGCGAAGAGCTTGAGTTTCGTTGAAGGAGCTGCTGTCCGCTGCGGCTGACGAAATTAGAGGTGTCGCCATTGGAAAAAGGAAGTGTGCTATATCTCAGACATATAATGTCCCAGTCTGCCCCAAATTAGCATGTTTTGATAAGACTTCTACTGTGAACAGATCTACATGCCCATATTCCGTTATAGTCATAGCGCCACCTGCTGGCAACGAGGAGCGTGTCATGTTTTTCTGGCGCATAGCGAACTGCCGAGAAGTTTTATGACACAATTCTTTTTTTTTTCAGTCACTCTCCTATTCTAAAGGCCTGTGCGATGTTAAATTGTGAAGATCTTGAGTTTTCGTTAAATGGCGTGCCCATGGCGCCGTCACAAAGTTCGATGTCTCGCCATGAGAATAAAAGTTATTGAAAACTCAGGCATCATTAAAATGTCCGATCTTGCCCAAACTTCACATGGTTGATAAGTGTCCTGGCCTGAACACATCTGAAGGCCAATATTCCATTGCGTGTGGCAAAATGCCTCGATAGTGCCACCTATACCTATTCAACGGATGTGCGCTGAAGCACGCTTTCTTTCACTTTACATGTACAAAAAATCGGTACACACATGCCAACACACCTAATCCTACAAAAAACCGGCTCTTTTGTATGAAATTCAGAATACCACAACAGGAAGTCAGTTATTTTGAATTTCTCTCTGCAAACTTTTTGTGTGTTTTTACCATTTTCAGGGGTTTACTTAACGATGCCCCTAGAGATTTATTCAGATCACACAAACTTTGTCAATGTAATCCTAAACCGGCCTTTGCGATGTTAATGCGACGAGTCTTGA